>NW_005187526.1:3151-4342 GCF_000239375.1 Pundamilia nyererei
CTCGACAGTGCAGCCTAGGCGGAGTAGTCGAACGCAGATCCACTGAGCTCTCAACACAGACAGCATCGTCAGAAGAAAAGTTGATAAAATAAATTTAAAATTTTGTATTGTTCGATACATATGCATACCAAACCGAAAGCACTGTATCGAACGGTTCAATATCGATACGAGTATCGTTGCACCCCTAGTAACTACGGGTGGAGCCGTGGCATGGAACTCCCACCCACAGACATACGTCGGTACACCCCCCCTCTTAACTTTTACGTAGCATGTCCGTTTTCCCGCTGCTTGCGCTACGCAAATATTCCCAAAAGAGAAGGACCCATTAAAACAGGTAATCACAACAAATTCATACTTAGAAATCCCCCCCCCCCATCCCCAAGTAAATTTTAAGTGTCTCAACATGCTAGCAATTGGCAATTAATACAACGCTGCTTTTGCAAATGTATATTGAACTATTTTATTCTGCTGTTAGACCAGGAATCAAAAATGGAGATCTCAACGTCAGCGTCTTCTGCCCACCTTGGCAATGTCAAAAGCATCAGGCTTGTGGCAGCAATCAAGCAGGACTTGCGTGATCTCCACCAGCAGTTCCCGCAGATGGAAATTATTTTCTCTGCCATCACCCAGCGATGCCAGTGGAGGCGTGTTAATCCAAAGAAGGTGGACAAGGCTCGACGCTCGCTTTGTAAACAATGTGATGACTACTTTTATTCTGTCTGTTTGTGGTTGTATTGTACATCATCCACAGATAAAGCATAGAAATCCTGACCAGTTTTTGCATGATGGAGTTCATTTCACCACTTTGGGAAATGATGTATTTTTAAATAATATTGCCTTGTGTCTGAAAGACCCAATCCAGTAGGGTGATGCTGGCTTTGGACTTTCCACTAACATTTTGGCAGCAAAATCTGAATCAGGAATTATATTCTTTATGCTGTTTTTCCCCCCTTTAAACTCATTTGTTAATTTTTCTTTAAATGCCAGAGGAGCCGTCACACTTTTCAGTGATTTCACAATTATTCCCCCTGTTCTTTCTTTTGCTGTCATTCTCTTCTAAATTTGTTACTGCTGAATGTTCTTGTAATAAATATTTTTTAAATCATCTCTGATATGCATGATTTCGATTTAATATTGCATTGTACATTCAGCAAATTTTCAGACTGTTTAGAAACACCATTGCTTTTCATT
>NW_005187526.1:5626-6822 GCF_000239375.1 Pundamilia nyererei
GAATTTTAAATACTGAATGCAAACTCATTTTTAATTCCCATAAGGAAATAAACAATAACACTTCTAAGGAACAATGTGAAATCTCAAATTGAAAACACCGTGGTGTTATTTATAGAAAAGTGCAATAAAACTATCCTGTTGTGGGGCGTAATGCGTGCCGTGGCTGTGGGGGAGGCTGGCGCACCTGAGGTCAATCAGTGAATCACTCCTCCCCTCCATATGAATGAACTAGGGCTTGTTGTGTGTTTGTTGTTGTTGGTGGTATGTGTTTGGCTGGAAAGCTGTGCTGTGAGTGTGTGTACAGCAAATGCGAGTAAAAGGGAAATGCCACTGAATGGTGAGTCGTGGTCGTGTAGTGCCTCCGACCTGTCACAAATTCATATCAGCAATTACAAAAGTAGCAAACAGTGGCAAGAGACATTTTTTCTGTTTCTTCTGCTGATGATTCAGTCCTGTTTATGCAGACTGTAAACCATGGGCAGCAGAGGAATAACTGGCAGTAACTGATAACGACAGCTAGGACTGAACAACTAGTGATTTATTGTAATTTAAATCAAAATTTAGTTATATTCTTTGACCATATGTTTAGTTATATATTATATATATTTCAATTCTAATCTAAAATACAATGTATGTTCGAACAATCTGAAATAATGTCAATAAATCATTCAGCCCTAAAAGGCATCAGGTATCGCCCATTACTCTCCATAAAAATGGATCAGTTTGGTCATCTGTCTGCGAACCAACTTGCCTGTTTTTGCCATTTCATTTTCTCTTCTTGCTAAGTGACTAAATCTGACTTTGCAGTACCATGTGGAGGCCATTTTCACAAGTACATGAATGTGGTTGACTTCAACACATGTGTCAAGCATATGGCTTTGAAGATGAGGGAAAAGGTTTTTTTCAGCACATTCTTCTAGAACCTGGGTGACAATGGTTGCTGTGACTCCACGTCCACTGGGTAGCTGACCACCATTGGTTTCGATTTTCCTCTGAATGCATTTTTCTGTTGTGATACACACAGTAACCATGTCTGGTGAAGGTTTTTGGAAACCACCTCTGTCTTTCTGCTTAATAAAAGTATGCACAGCACCTTCGGTTGTCAAGGCCTGTGAACAAGACAAGCAGGTGATTTTCTCTTTGATCTTCTTTACTACAAATCCTGCGATGTAGCTGATCACTGCCTCTTTGTATTC
>NW_005187526.1:8439-10414 GCF_000239375.1 Pundamilia nyererei
ACCCATGTACGTGTGGACGTAGCTTTATAAACTCATGCCAGGCTGGAGATTTTTGAAAACTCTGTTTATGCGTTTACGTTTGTTTTTTGTTTTTAACAAAATCAACATACAAACAAAATGCACCATACATAAATACATTCAGAAAATACAAATTAAATGATCAGCTATAACATCTTTTACAATTTTTTTTAACCATATTGCAGTAATCTTCATTTTGCAAAAGTTTGGCATTGAACCAAACACACCTATATTTTGTTTTCAAACTCCATTGCGATTTATTTCACATTTCAAACATTTAGTAAACAATTAAGCAAATACAAGTACAATGCCACAAATTACAGGTAGTGATAAAATACACTACTAACTCTTTTACTCTACGTCCACACCTACACTGATATTTTTGAAAACGCAGCTGTTTCTATGCGTTTGGGCCTTTCGTCCACACGTAATCGACATTTGGAATCACCGAAAACCGATTTTTTAAAAACTCCTTTCTAGCGTTTACGTGTGGTGTGGACGAGGAATACAGAGTTTGTCACGCAACGTCAAAGGTATGTGCTTTTTTTTCACGTCATATCACGCTGTGCGCCACATTATTGTTTACATGAGATGAACTGCAGAATGGCAGATAGAGACAAAATAATGTTACCGTTAATCTGACTATCTCAGGTTTTACATGCTTACATATACACACGCAGTTACTGTCTCTCCATTTAGAAAGGCAGATGCGTCACGATGTAATTATTTTACATGGAGTGGGTTTTTTTCCTGTGTAATAAACAATCAACATTGCTATTTTTCAAAAAATGCCTCTCTGTGCAAAATGGGTTCAAAAACATAAACAATTGTGGGATGCTGTTTGTCTGTGATTTGAACCGGGGAACAAATTGTGGCAGGATCATCATGATATTATTTGTATCCCACTGTAACTTTACTGTATAAAGAGCTAACATCTCCAAAATGTCAGGAGTAGTTAGTCATTACAAGAAGTGTTTGTGAAGTAAAAATCAAGAATGTGGGATACTGTTTGTCCGTGATTTGGAGACCCCAGCGCGTGCTCCCGACGCAGGGAAACCCAATTCTGCAGGGTAGGCCTACTTTGGCACTTGTGCAGGTGAAGCCAAAGGGAAGATATGCTTCACCATATTTTCTAGTCTTTGGCTTGGAAGGAAATTGGTTTGGAAACATATTTGGCGATGCTTCATCTCCTGCTTTGCAGTGGTGTGGGAGCCCCATCAAAAGCCTGTCCATTATGCTCGCAGTGTCCAAGCGTTTTTTTTTTTCTTTTCATACTGACTTTCATTATTATATCCATAAACGTTGGCTAAAATGAAAAACAAACTTTCAACTCTCATTACAGCAATCCACCAATGACCATTCAAGTCAGTCTGTTGCACTACAAGATCCCCAGGAAAATTATTAAATTACATTGCTACACCCCTGACCTCATTGAGCCATGGCTAAACAGGATTTTGCTGCCCCATTGATTTGACCAAAAAGATGCATCGTTATCTGATGAATGAGTCTCTGGCAGAAAAATGTAAACAGTGCTGGACATGCAACACTGCATGTCCAGGGATGCCAGCTGCCGTTAATCCTGAAGAAGAAGAAGTAGTGCTCGGTTTCATAGCTGTGTCCAAATTTAGCAGCTGCATCCTTCAGAGGCCGCATTTGTAGGCCAATTATGTACAGCGACGCAGCGAAGCCTGTCCAAATTCGAAGACTCCCCCAAACACGGCCGAAAAATGTGTCCTTCATTTCCCCAGATTTGAAGGATCGGGTGCATCCTTCTTGGCCCAATCTATTCCAGGATTCATAGTGCAGCCCAGCCAATTCCAGTTTTCAACAATGTTAGTTTTAATATTACTCCTATTACTCTTTCTAGGTCACAAAATAAACTTTTAACATATTTTCAGGCGAGAATGTAGCTGTGTAAACTTCAAATATCTGCTCGGTTTATCAAGACGTCACATAT
>NW_005187526.1:11132-12762 GCF_000239375.1 Pundamilia nyererei
AGTCCCAGAATGGCTTCAAAAATAGTTTTATTGGAGATATCATCTTCCTTCTCTGAAGATTTTGTTCTTTTTTTATTCTCTGGAGGTTGTTGTGATAGAGTTGGCGGTGCTGAGTCTGCTCCGCGTTCTCATTTGTTTAGGCCCACATTAGCAGCTTCGATGCTAGCATAGCCATGTTCACTGACTTTAGCATGCGAAGACGTTAGAGCTGGGCGATATGGACCAAAATTCATATCTCGATATTTTTTAGCTAGATGGCGATATAAGATATATATCTCGATATTTTTTTTAATCCCATAAAATAAGAACAAAAAGAGAGTTCTTGGTCAAAGGTACTTGTCCCAGATGTCACACATAGAACTTTTATTAAGATACAACTGTAGATGTACAGGTACATGAAAAAATAGTCAAAAATAAATAGTCAGCATTTATTAACTAATAATGCTCTATTTCTTCTTTTCATACATAACAAAAAGCTAAAAATTGTAAACTAAATGTAAAATGTAAACTAAAAAGATGCAGATCTAAAATAACAAAGGCAACTTGCTCTTTAAAAAGTGCTTACACTGAAGTAAAGTTTTCTAAAGTGCTTCACTCTCTACACAAACTGACAACAGGTAGCTAGAAAATTCATTTTCGATTGCCTCCCTTTTTGTGAAACCAGTGTTGGTGGCTGTGCTGTGCTGGAAGAAGCTTGCCAGTGATCTCTTTTGATCTCTTTTGTGTCCTACTGCTGCTTCTTCTCGGTCTGCAGACTCAGGCATGGCTGGATCAGGCAGCTCAGACAAACACGTACCCTGATAGCTGAGCAGAGACTCTGCCTCCAAGATGAGTTTATGTTTTAGTGCATTAATCTTCTCACTTGGGGTGTATTTCGCCCTGAACCATGGATCCACAAAAGAAGCAATGTCCAACAAGTCACTGGTAGATGGATCTGCATATTTATTGTTGAGGTAATCCACAATGCGGGCCCTGATGGAATTACACAGCTCACTATCCTCCTCTCCAGTTGCCAGGAGGCTAGTGTTAAACAGGTGTAGCACAGGTCTGACATATGACAGGGTCACATACTTCTTTCCTGAAAGTGCATCAGTTAAGTCCTGACAGGGTTTGAGAGCTTTCTGAACTGCTTCCAGGACCTCTATGTCCTGCCAAGTAGGGACTAGAGGTCTGGTTTTCATGTCGACAGAGAGGACTTTAGAAAGTGCTCTTTCCTGCTTCAGAACCCTCTAAATCATCAGAAGCCTTGATCCCCAGCGAGTTGTTGCCTCTGTGAGTAGCTGGTGACTTGGAAGACCCAGCTGTATTTGCACTTCAGCCAGCTCTCTTCTCTTCCTCCAGCTGTAGGAGAAGCTGCTGATGACTTTCTTACACCGAGAAATAGCCCGGGTAATGTGGGCATCATCCATAGCATGTCCTGTGACACACAAAATACAAACTTTTAAAATCACTTTAATTGTTATGTTAAGATGCAAATCACTCAAAGGCAAATTAATATCCATCTCAGTTGTATAGAATGTGATGCATAAGACTTAACAATATTTGCAAAATGTGTCTTGTATTGTATAACCTAGAAATGGTTCTAGTTAAACTATCTTGGTAAAATCACCAGCAAATGATTGGAACGTCT
>NW_005187526.1:13933-15004 GCF_000239375.1 Pundamilia nyererei
TCCACAAGTGTAATTATAACGCAACATAGACTATATCGATATAAACGATATTGTCACATCTTATGTATTGTATAAAAATATATCGATATTTTTTAAAAACTCGATATATCGCCCAGCACTAGAAAACGTCTTAGCATTGGAGTTTGACGGCACAAATTGCAGCTTTGCATGCTTAATAATCTTTTGGGCATCCATGGTTGTAATTCAAGTGGAGGGAGAACAAAGTTACAGCAAATTTTACTGTCTTTTGGAGCTCCTGAAAAAACACGACTGTTCAAGCCGCCATCTTGGTGCCCTCCCTCGTTTATGCGTTTAAGTGTGGACAAGAAAAACTGAGATTTAGTCATGCAACATCAAAGGTGTGCGCCTAATTTGACGTGACGCTGTGCGCCACGTTATTGTTTACATGAGATTATTTCCACAATGATGGATAGAGACAAAATACTGTTGCTGTTAATCTGACTATCTGCAGTTTTTACACACTTGCATATACACACACAGTTACTATCCCTCCATTTACAAAGACAGAGGCGTCAGAGTGAACTTCGAACGTGGCTTCTACACTCAACACTGCTGCTGTCACAACTCAAATCCCGACATCGGTTTTGAATAAATTTACTTTTCTTTAAAGAATAAATTCATGTATGCTGTATGCATTTAGTTTATTCCCAAGTTGTGTGTCTACACCACCCAAAATACTGTCTTTAGTTATTAACTTTTGAAATGTTGAAGGCACTTGAAAAGTAACGCAAAATTATCTGCCATTCCAGGAAAACAAAAACTTTTTGGAAGTACTTGAGGTTTTGTGAGTGTACAAAACCTTGTTTAGCCTTTCCCTCCCAGGCTGCGTCTGATTGGCCAACATTTCGTTTTTAGCGTTGACATGTGGATGGAGATATTTTTTCAAAACTGCACATGTGGATGGGATTTTTTTTGTTTTGTTACGAAAATGGAAAATCTCCGTTTTCAAAAATACCCATGTACGTAAATGGCCTGTATTTATATAGCGCTTTACTAGTCCCTAAGGACCCCAAAGTGCTTTACATATCCAGTCATCCACCCATTCACACA
>NW_005187526.1:26659-31765 GCF_000239375.1 Pundamilia nyererei
TTTTTTGAAAACTTTAAATCTTTTTATTTTAATTGTTTTAAAATTGTATGCAGAGCAGATGGCTGCTGTTGTTAATGAAAGCACAGTCCCTATCAAAAGTTTAAGACCACCTGAAAAAGGGCAAAAAATCATATTTTGCATGGTTGGACCTTCACAAGGTTACAGGTTGAGCTTCAACATGCAACAAGAAGAAATGGGAGTGAGACAGAACATTATTTTGAGCATGCAGTTTATTGAAAACAGTGCTTGAAATGAAACAGGCTGCAGCCCCGTGCTCAAAATAATGTTTTGTTAACTCCCATTTCTTCTTGTTGAATGTTGAAGCTCTACTTGTAACCTTGTTAAGATCCAACCATGCAAAATATAAGTAGAATCCTTCACTGCTCATATCAACACTGTGGATAAAAAAATAGAGTTCACCAGGGAAGACATAAAGGATAACTGTTTGCCATTGCTGGACTGTTGAAGGGAATCAAAACCTCAACATTGAAGTTACCGGAAGCCCACACACAAGAACCAGTACCTCCTCTTTGACTCCCACCACCAACAGCGTCTAACATCCAGAACAAGAGCACCCCAGCATTCACAGCACACCTGACATACTTGTTGACACTGTCATACTCACAAGGTTTAATATCAATACCTTATTTCACGTTATCAGCACTCTCTTTTTTTTTTACACCCTTGTGCACTTATGTACTTCTTACCAAAGACATTTATGCTTCGTGAATAACAGATGATTTCATTACTGCCTGTCTAGTTAGCACATAATGGAGAATAAGAGATTAAGAAAGCACCCTGAATGATTTGTAGCCTTCATGTCTGCCGTAAGGTTTGCTAAATTAAATCTATTAAATGCTGCCGCAGTGTGCAGCTTTGTTTATGACTACTGTAATATTGCTGTGTTTGTTATGTAAAACACCTCTCCCTACAGGTTACGACTATATTAACAATGCATGTGCTCTGTGTTCTGTCATTGGGTATTTCATAATGATAAATTATTATTCAGGGTTAGATGTGTTGTGCATTTATTTCTAAATGTATTTACAACTGTACAGTACAGGTGAAGATATATAACTGGGAGAAAGACATTGGTCATGAACCAAAAGAAAAAGAAAGAAAAGCAACTGCTAATTTAAGCTTAGTAGCATCATAATGATTATAAATTGATATATGCTAGACTGCTGGATAAAATGTGAATTTTTATATGATATCGGTAAAAAGCACCAAGGGGTGATTGGCTCTGTCTGGGGGGGCTGAAGCCTATCCCAGCTGTCTTGGGGCAGGGAGCACCCTGGACAGGTCACCAGTCGGCCACAGAGCTAAGAGACAGGTAAGTTAGAGTCAACAATTAACATGTCCCCACTAACTGCATTATTGTTTACAGAATACCTAGAAAGGGGAGAACATGCAAAATCCACACAGAAAGACCCCAGCCTGATGGTGGAATTGAACTCAGGACCTTCTTACTGTGAGGCAGCGCCGCTAGCCACTGTGCCAGCAGGGTGATTCATCTTATGAAAATGTATATACAGACTAAATAAGTTATACTTACAACATAGTAATTGCACATTTTGCTTACACTTTTGTTTCTTTATCTCATACTATTTCACCTCAGTATTCAAAACGGACATCTCCTTACTATGATTGGTGTTCGCTGATTTTACGTCTTTTTCCAAATCCTTTTAGTTTCATATAAGAACACACAAATCCACACTGTGAGTCAAAGAGACACCAAAAGCAAGACAGCACCGATCTAATGTATCACAGCATTTGTACAGTTAGCCATTTCCATTAGATTAATAAGAACAGTTTAATTGCTATATTCATTATAAAGATTTACTCTGGAGTAATATTTACAGCCAAAAGCAATTTGACATCTTTTTTTTAAATATTATTTACCGTTTTGTATTTTTGTAAAATAGTTTTGTTACATCACTGTCTGCCTTATACCACAGGATTCAAAGCTTTGTTTGCTCTGTCTGGTGTGTCTTCTCTTCGTGGAAGGCAGTCTCCATACTTTTTAGAATGGATTTTCTGACTTCATCCTTAAAATCTTGTCTGATGAACACATACAGTAGTGGGTTCATGCAACTATTTAGAACAGCCAAATTGTTGCTGAGAGGTATCCCAATATCAATAATGTGGAGTAATGTTTTACTCTCAGTATCAGCTGTGAAGATAACCAGCTCAATTAGACCTATAATATGAAAGGGAGCCCAGCACACGAAAAAACAGATGATAATAGCAGCAATAATTTTAAAGGCGCGACTTGACTGGCTAGCCAGGTTGCGGTTTCTCCTGACATGATGGATGATGACACCATAACAAGAGACAATGACAGTGAAGGGGACTGCAAATCCTAGGAGGAAGTTGGTGATGACAATGGCTTGAAATCGTATGTTGTAGTCGAAAAGAGTGTCAAAGCAGATTATTTTGTCTCCAGAATGTTGCTCGGTGTCCATGAAGTAAAGGTACGGAGCATTGAGAATCAAAGCCAGTATCCAAACACACAGACTCACATGGGATGACTTGCGTACATTTCTGTAGTTCTGAGCCCACACGGGCCACACCACAGACACACATCTGTCCACACTGATCACCAGCAGAATGTAGACACTGACAAACATGTTCAGAGAGATTAGAGTGGTGCTCAGCTTGCACATGAAATTGCCAAAGGGCCAGTGAGACCCTAAAGCTAAGAAAATCACATCAAAGGGCAGAAATGCTGCGACGAGAAAGTCAGCCACAGCAAGATTGAGGTACTAAACTGTGTTAACAGTTTTGTTCATCTTGAACCCGGTGACCCAGATAACCACTCCATTCCCGAGCACGCCAAGAACAGAGACCAGGGAGAAAACAGCGATAGACATGGCATCAAATGACTGAAACAACTGAGCAAAGTCATTCAAGTCGTAGTCATCAGTTTTTTCAGAGTCATTTCCATGAGTAGCAGTAGCTGTAGTTCTCTGATCAAAATAGTGAGCAGTCATCTCCATGATTGTCTTGAGACCTGCAGTAGCCATGCAACAAACAAACAAACAAACAATTTCAATGCATTGTCATTTATAGTTATTCTAATCCATGAAATATCTCCTTGATGTCTAGTAGAGCTGAAGTTCCAACACAACTTAAGACTAACCATATCAGCACTTGGTTTTAATTAAGTTATCAGAAATTTTAATATGTAGAGATAAACAATAAAATATAAATACAGGGTTAACTATAAAGTAATGGCCACGTCTGGGACATGCTTGTTGTTGATCTAGTGACTCATTAAACTACTAACGTTATCGGTGAGAGGCATTTGAAAATAAAAACAAAGCATTCATTTTCCAAACAAGTAGACACAAGCATGAAAAGAGACATAATTTGGTTGCCAGCGGTTTTTTCAAAAGCTTTAAAAGATGTAATTTTAAACCAACCTGAATGATTGCTTATGTGGATTTATTTTTAAAAATCCACAGTTGATCCGTTTTTATAATGCAGCTTGATGCAATTTATTTGCAGACGTTGAAATATTTGAATTCAAACTCACATTGCCCTCTTTTTACATCATGCCCACTCGTTACATTGACCTATTCTGTAATATGCAAGCGTTAAAACTTTGCTTCATGTTTGCTTTGAGGGCACCTTAATACGCTATAGCAGCAGTTTTACAGCTATTAGGCAAAGGCATAACATTTTCTACACTGTCACTGTCTAACCAGAGTTTTGTTGTAAATTAGAATTATGACAAAATATACAATGAATTACTCCATAACTTCAGACAAAAGCAGTACGGTCACTTAAATAAATCAATTTAACTCAATCAATGAAACGTCTTCAAGCAACTTAAAGAAGTCCAGACGCTTTTCTTTCCAACTCCTTAGACTACAATGACCTGGATGACTGAGAACCGTCACAGACAAACATTATGTACCTTTTTCTTAATAGTTGTTGAGGAATTCCCTGCAGAGGAATGTCTGATCAAACTGACTGCTTAATATGACTGCCTATAAAGCAAGAGAAAGAGATGGGGAGAGGGAGACAGGTAATCAAAATATATCTGTATCTGCAGAGTTTAGTGGTTAACATTTTTGCCTAACAGATCCTGCAGCAAAATAACAAAGGTTATGTACCTTAAGTAAAGTTGCCTTGTTGGTTTTGGATAGACTGATTGTAGAAAAATACCTAATAAAGATTTGACAGGTTAATATAACCCTGTGCAAGGGGTGGGGGGTTGACTGTTGTTGTCACTGTAGCATTACAAAGTCATTACAAAAAAGACTGTTGAATTTCTCTGCAGGCTGAAGATGACTAAATTTGGATATGTATATAGTTTGTATTGCAACAATATGACTCTGTCAGAATTTTGCAAAGTTGTGAAACTCTGAGGTCAACTATTTTGTTGTTTTATGTGTGTGGTAAGTATTAAGTTTTATTTGAAAGTCAGAGAGACCAAAAGAACTAAACTGGACAAGCCTTGTACAGTTAAATAATCTTAACGCAAAGGAAAGAAAAATAATAAATCCACACAAAACTCCAAACACTGTGTCAAAGACTCAGCACCGTGACAGTGATAAGCCACCAACTCTAGAACCATCCTCTGACTCTCTTCTTCATGTGCACCATGTATCATCATTCATCATGTATCAGATTCTCCCATGATCTCTGAAAGATGGGCAGGTGCCTGGATTTTTGGGGACTGGGGGGAACATAGTGTGTAGATACTCTGCTAAGTCACTGTGTTTGAGTCACGTTGAGAAAAGTAACCAAATTTCATCCTAAAAGAATGACAGAGTATTTTTTTACTACTGTCAAATATAAAAATTGGTAAAATTTTACCTGAACAGTATATGGCAGAGGAAGTATAGACTACAATATTGTAGCCTTTGGAGAAGCACTTGTACCGTTGTCAGTTTTGTTTCATTCTGTTGACGGAACCATAAAAGTAGGTTTTCAGTTCAATAAAGAAATAAGGATTACAATGTGAAATTATTTGTGGCCAGTGCCATACACGGTAATGGTGGCTGTCTGATGCTGGGTGAGAAGATGAATTTTATTGATTGTGCAGTGGACGGGTAACTCTATTTCACTGAGTGGAAAACTAGATGTTTTCTCAAA
>NW_005187526.1:31785-32868 GCF_000239375.1 Pundamilia nyererei
GAGTGACAGTGCAACTTAAAGACACCACCACCCCGACTCTTTGGTGATCTGCAGGTGAAGGGAGGGCTGATTGGGTATATCCCGCCTTCTACTTCTCGCCTGTAGTCTACTCACCAGAGTGAATCGGTGTGTCTGGTCATCATGAAGATTATTCTGTTTACCACCTTGGCCCTGCTGCTTACAGCATGGACCCTGATGCACTTAAAGGATCAAGAAGCCAACTTGCATAGAAGGGCATGGACATATGACAACTCACACCTGGCTGAAGTGACACAGGACCACATCCATCCCTGGATGAACAACGCATGGTATAGATATATATATAATCGCACAGAAGGCAAAGATTGTTATATATGCTCACACATGCCCGCTACAACACAGCATGCTACATTATATGGCAGACCTATGAACATGACTCAAGTGACATGCGCAGCAAGCTTTGTCAGTCTAGGTTACCAATATTCAGGAATTGTCTTAAACCATAGCGACCCCCTGACTATTGGACTTCGAGATGGCACCTGTGACCAATTGTTTTGGGTTAACTTGAAGGTTAAATAAAGACATGAAGCACTGCATTTCCCGGTATTCCTAGACAATCCAATAAAATGGGAGCATCTGAGATGTTATCGCCAGACAATAGGAACCATTGATTTAGGGACCACCAGGAACTGTGTAGGAACGTATACACATGCACTTGGTGGCCCAGTGAAGAACAACGGTCCATCTAATGGTACCTATTGGGTACAGGGAATGGCATGGTTATGTGGAAAGTGTGCCTATTTCGTACTCCCAGAGCAGTGGACAGGCACATGCGCCCCTATATTAATCTCTGACCACACATTCAAGATAACGGCAATCAAGAGCTTCCAATCTACAAGAAGGAAACGAGAAACCCAGCAAGTGGAGCCACATGATTCCGTGTGGGGCACTGACGTACTGAAAGAATTTAAAACATGGACTACTGGACAAAAGATTGTCCATGCAATATTTCCATGGATTGGAGTTGGAAAACATGCCCTGCGTATTGAAACTCTAGATTATCATTTTGGGCTGTTTTTAAATGCATCGACCACCATCAACAAC
>NW_005187526.1:33759-35488 GCF_000239375.1 Pundamilia nyererei
GTTTTTCTGTGTCTCATCTGTTGTGCACGTCAGTGCAAAGCAGATCGGACCGTTGACTGCCCATGCGCATGTAAAAAATAGATATCTGAGTTGTGAGTTTCTTTATCTTCTAAATAATTTTCTCTTCACACCTAGTCACTTTTTTGAATACAGAACATTTAGCTATTACTAACAAAAAAAACATAACCCCTCAAGTTTGTAAGGTTAATGTGCAAGATGTTATGTTATTCAAACCTTCGGTTTTGCTGTTGTTTCTAAGGCAGTCACAATAGCTGCTGCAGTCATCAATAACTCATTTCTCTCTACCTGAAGGAGACATTATAATACACAGTTTTAAAGTCAAGCTTATGATGTTACTCCTGTCAGTATCTTTTGCACTCTTTATTATTTAGCATCAAATATTAAGTCCAAGTACAATCTTTTTTGTTTTCAAATCTCATATCATAATGCAAATTACCCAGTAAATTTCCAACATTATGGTTTTGGATAAATTCACTGTTGTTATTCTACGGTAACTTATTTTAATTGAAAAGAACAATATTAAATATATTAATATTAAAATTAAACTGTAAGATTATGCAAAAGGTTTGATGTGTGAATGTGTTTTTTTAAGTCCAAAAATAACATGAATAATGTATCATGTCGGTGACAGCTTCACATGTCAATATTCAAATCTGATTGTCTTTCCTCTGACTGGTGTCCTCGGTCTTTGAGTAAGTGTGAGAGTGTGCCTCCACATCCTGGAAGGCAGTCTCAAGCCAATTCAGGATGGATTTGCGGATTTCTTTCTTGAAATCTTGTCCCATGAACACATACAGCAGTGGATTCAGGCAGCTGGTAAAAAATGCCAAACTTCTAGTAAGAGGATTCCCAACAGCAATGACATAGACTAAAGTTTCATTTGGAGCAGCAGCTCTGAATTTCACCAGCTCAATGAGACTCATGATGTGAAAGGGAGCCCAGCACAGAAAAAAAGTGATGATAATGGCAGCAATGATCTTGAGGGGGCGACTTGACTTGCTGGCCAGGACACGGTTTCTTTTGAGATGCTTGATGATGGCAGCGTAACAGGACACAATGACAGTGAAGGGAACAACAAAAAGCAGGAAGAAACGGGTGATGATCATGGCCTGATGACGAAACCTTTGCATCTGAATAACAGATGGTAATTCATAGTTATCAAAAATAGCATAGCTGTTGAAGCAGAGGATTTTGCCTTTCTCAAACACTTTCTCAGTGTTCCTGAAGAAAAAGCATGGAGCGCTGAGAATGAAAGCCAGTATCCAAACACACAGACTCACACAGGACGCCTTACGCATATTTCTGTGATTCTGAGCCCACACAGGCCACACTACAGAGACACATCTATCCACACTGATCACCACCAGAATGTAGACACTGGCAAACATGTGCAGAAAGAGCACCATGGTGTTCAGCCTGCACATGATCTTACCAAACGGCCAGTGCATCCCCAAAATCTTGTATGTCACATTCAAAGGCAGATATGCCGCAAAGATGAAGTCAGCCACAGCAAGGTGGAGGTACCAAACTGTGTTAACAGTTTTCTTCATTTTGAACCCGGTGACCCAGATAACCACTCCATTCCCGACCACACCAAGGAGAAAGATCAGGGAATAAACAATGATAGACATGGTGTTGAGAGATTGCTTCAACCCGGGATACTTAAATATATGGCCATTTCCATCAGGTACAGCAGTTGAATTGATTT
>NW_005187526.1:36836-75179 GCF_000239375.1 Pundamilia nyererei
AATAAAATAAAATAAAACAAAGAAAAGAAAAGAAAAGTTTTACTAGGTCTGACTGATTGCTACCAAAAACAAAAGTATATAATAAATCACAGTTCATCAACAGATGCATCATCTATCACTGTTTTTCTGTTTTGATGTTTTTATCTTTTCATTTTTTTGAAAACTTTAAATCTTTTTATTTTAATTGTTTTAAAATTGTATGCAGAGCAGATGGCTGCTGTTGTTAATGAAAGCACAGTCCCTATCAAAAGTTTAAGACCACCTGAAAAAGGGCAAAAAATCATATTTTGCATGGTTGGACCTTCACAAGGTTACAGGTTGAGCTTCAACATGCAACAAGAAGAAATGGGAGTGAGACAGAACATTATTTTGAGCATGCAGTTTATTGAAAACAGTGCTTGAAATGAAACAGGCTGCAGCCCCGTGCTCAAAATAATGTTTTGTTAACTCCCATTTCTTCTTGTTGAATGTTGAAGCTCTACTTGTAACCTTGTTAAGATCCAACCATGCAAAATATAAGTAGAATCCTTCACTGCTCATATCAACACTGTTGATAAAAAAATAGAGTTCACCAGGGAAGACATAAAGGATAACTGTTTGCCATTGCTGGACTGTTGAAGGGAATCGAAACCTCAACATTGAAGTTACCGGAAGCCCACACACAAGAACCAGTACCTCCTCTTTGACTCCCACCACCAACACATATTGGGAGCATCTAACATCCAGAACAAGAGCACCCCAGCATTCACAGCACACCTGACATACTTGTTGACACTGTCATACCTTATTTCACGTTATCAGCACTCTCTTTTTTTTTTACACCCTTGTGCACTTATGTACTTCTTACCAAAGACATTTATGCTTCATGAATAACAGATGATTTCATTACTGCCTGTCTAGTTAGCACATAATGGAGAATAAGAGATTAAGAAAGCACCCTGAATGATTTGTAGCCTTCATGTCTGCCGTAAGGTTTGCTAAATTAAATCTATTAAATGCTGCCGCAGTGTGCAGCTTTGTTTATGACTACTGTAATATTGCTGTGTTTGTTATGTAAAACACCTCTCCCTACAGGTTACGACTATATTAACAATGCATGTGCTCTGTGTTCTGTCATTGGGTATTTCATAATGATAAATTATTATTCAGGGTTAGATGTGTTATGCATTTATTTCTAAATGTATTTACAACTGTACAGTACAGGTGAAGACATATAACTGGGAGAAAGACATTGGTCATGAAAGCTCTTTGGGTGCCACTATAGCACTATATAAATCCAATTCATTATTATTATTATTATTATTATTATGAACCAAAAGAAAAGGAAAGAAAAGCAACTGCTAATTTAAGCTTAGTAGCATCATAATGTCTGATCAAACTGACTGGTTAATATGACTGCCTATAAAGCAAGAGAAAGAGACGGGGAGAGGGAGACGGGTAATTTCTGTACAAGCAGAAGACATCTAAAATCCAGAATTAGAACATCTTTATCTTTTCATAGCAGCAGGGTCCTACTATCAGCATCCTGTTTTGCAATCTTAGTCTCTTTTCCTCTTCCTGTCAGCTATCTTGTATTCTTCTTTGGTCTTTATTTGTCATGGTTCTGGGTCATTTGACTGGGTGTTTTGAGTTTCTTGTACTTTGGTGTGTATTACGTATTATGTTATGGTTGAAGTTTGCTCCCTCTCTCGTCTGCCTATCTTCCGCCCCTGTGTCAATGTGATCCACACAGATATGTGGTCACAATTGTGAGTTAAGTGCCGTGATATATGGAGATTATTATGCATGTTTTATTTTGCTGGTTTATTGGTGTAATTTAAATCCACAATGTCATGTACAGTAGTTCCCTGTTGCCAGGAGAGTGTATAACACTTTGGACAGTAGGGGGCAGCAGCGTGCTTTGGACACTGAGTCGGGTGCATAGCTGCCATAAGCTTTCCATTCTGGCAAGATTGACCTGGCGAACAGCAGCGTGTCTCCTGTGTTCACTTTCTCTCATGTTTTACAGGATCGTAATTTGGCTATGCGCCCACCATAGTGGGGCCTGTAACATCAAGCTGGTGTGTCAGTCTACGTTTCAGTGTTTCCTGTTTTATTGTGACAGTGTTGTGTTCCATTTTCAGTGTGTTTAGTTTTGCTTCCTCTGTCTTGTTGTGTCTAATTAGCCCCAACTGTTATTCCCTCCTGTTTCTTGTTCTCCCTCTTATTTCTTATGTATTTAAGCCCTCTCTTCCCCCCTGCCTGTTGTCCTGATCACCCTTTTGGCTGTGGTTTCCTCTGTGTGTGTAATGTTGAGTTTCTCCTTGTTTAGTTTTATATTTTTTCTATCAAGCGATAAAGCTGTGGGGGTTTTTTTAGATTTCCGTCCAGTCATGCCTGCTCCACAAAGCTTTGGGACAGTATTAATATATAAAAGTGGCCTTGTCCTTTAGTTTGTTCCTAAAGTTTTATCTTTTTACTTTTTGGACTTTGTTGTATATATATAAGGTATCAAAAATGCCAATGACTGCATTCAGTCTATGTGACACTTTGGGAGTTTATTTGGATTTGGCAAGTAGGATTTTCAGTTTGAGCATGGGAATGTGGAGCCAAGCATCGAGAGACACTGTCCTCAACCAAGTTGAGAAGGCATGTATCCACACTGTCTACAGTCCTAACCCTGAAAGATAATGTGATGGACATTCTTGCAAATTTTCTAGGCCATAATATCTGGGTCCACAGACAGTATTATAGGTTGCCTAAAGGAACCGGCTTTATCGAGTTGGCCTAAAGTCAGCAAAAGGGCTGATTGCTCTAGAGCAGGGGTCCCCAATCCCAGTCCACGAGGGCCCGTGTCCCTGCAGGTTTTAGATGTGTCCTTGAGCCATCACAGCTGATTTAAGTGGATAAATTACCTTCTCAACATGTCTTGAAGTTCTCCAGAGGCCTGGTAGTGAACTAATCATGTGATTCAGGTGTGTTGACTCAGGGTGAGATCTAAAACCTGCAGGGACACCGGCCTTCGTGGACTGGGATTGGGGACCCCTGCTCTAGAAGAAGGCTGCCCGCTTGTCAGACTTCAATGGAATGAGCTTGGATCAAATCCAGATTGATCTCAGTTTTCTTTGTTTCAGAGTAAATGTCTTGTACTATGAAGTTTGCTTTTTGTTATATCACTGCTTTGCAGAGGAAGTGCAGGAGACGTGGAAAGACTCCTCTTTATATTCCTCAGCATCAGGTATGTTATATTTGTAACTAACATGGATTAAATGACTACAACAAAACTAAAACATCTGGATTGCCCCATGTACTTTTTGAAAGCACTGTTTTAGCTGCTGTTAGATGTCATTATTGAAACTTGGTGAATAAACTCATACAATGTGAGAATATAATCAAATTGTTTATCACGGGGAAAAACACTTCAGACTAACATCAGTTGACATAATGTAAAGCTTATATTGAGCCGTTGTTGGAGGGAAAAGTGCCACGTGTCTAATCTGCTGGTAATTGCGACAATATTGTGAATAAAGGAGCATGTTTACCAGTGTTTTTGTATGTTAGAGCCTTAAATTTCAGTTTAGAGGATGAGGCTTAAGGTGAGGAGCAAGACAATGGGATGAAGTGTTCAAATAGAATTCTATTGGGTTCATTGTAATCATACTCCAGTATGTAGTAGTATGATTTGCTCCATTACGTGACGACTGCTGTGCAGACTATGGATTCAGTTACAAGAAAATGATGGCTGCGCTTGATATTTTGTACAGTGTGATGAAGTTGAGTTGTGCCATCCATCTGTACGTACAGTCAGTGCTTTTCACACAATATGGTATTAAGGATGAATGGGCACAGAGTGCAACCATATACAGTTTTGTAGACGACTTTTCCTTTCACCCCTCATGTCTTGTTGCTTTCCTCACTACTTTGTAAATAAACGGCGTGTAATGACAAGCGATTGTTGTCTGTGGCTGTTTGGGTCTTGGGGGCAGCAAGTGCCTCATTCATGCTAGGACCTGGCCTCTAGACGGGTTGTAACAATCAGTGATTGGCTGAGGATTGTAACCTCGTCCCAGTACAAGATTTTCAGGTAGAGTAAGAATGGAATTCAGATTCCAAATTCCATATTCCCACTAATGTATGAAATTGGAAGGGGATACTTTCCTTGGAATTCTTCGAACCTCAATCATAAAGTCAATGGGAGAGATTCCAAAAACATGGTATAAACCCTTACCGCAATCCCGGTGTCATCTGGTGTGTCTGTCCATCCCTGGACCATCCCTGTAATTTCTGTCTCTATCACTTGAAATGCTGTGGTCTCCATCACATTTATTCAATCAATGGCTTACACAATACTCAGATATAGATTTCTTTTGTTTTACAGTAAATACACAACATGAGACGACAACATACAGTCATTTGTGTTTCACAACGTGTGCAGAATCTCAGAAACACATACCAGATGTGGTGGCCATGGCTACAATGATGAAATCGCCCAAATGTAAACACAAATCTCTGAACACAGCTACAGAAGATGGCAATCACTTCACACCAGCACACATGGAATGACACAGTAAATACGTTTAGCTCTCCATTTACATTTTCCTTAATTGATTTCACGTTGAGAAAAAGCTAATTATCAGCGTGCCTTTAAAAGAAAAACTGTAAACAAAAACATTTCAAAAGTTGTTTTTTTTTTTTTTACTTGGTTGTAAAAGTGGTTGAAGCCTTTTCACCACAAGGAATGAACATGCAGCTCTGTCATTCAAGCAGCTGACGAGGGAGGGGAGAGAGAGAGTGGAGGAGGCGGAGGTTTGACCGATGAAGAAAAAACATAACTTAATAGACACTCAGAAAGACAAACGATCAGTTAAAGTGTTAAACTTTGAAATCCAGCAGGTTGCAGTCGATTTTGTAGTAGACGTAAGGATAATATTCCTGCTGGCTCAGGTTCAGGCCTGGGATGTCCATTGCAGACTGGAGAGAAAACACAAGAAGCAGGATATTAGTGGGTGTGAGCAGCCAATGCAATATCTGTGTGTGTGTGTGTGTGTCATATAATGAAACTTTACACCAAATCCAATTTGCCCTCACAATCCAAATGCTTGGAAAAAAAATACATGGAATGGAACCGACACAGCTACACCAAATGTGCTACTTACCTGTTCCGAGGTTTGACCAAATGAAATTTTAGATTTGAAATATTTAAGAAGAATTTTTTTTTCTTCTTTTCCACTGTCACATTATAAATGCATTACACAAACAGAAACAATGCTGCACAACTTAACCTATATCCCATCTGCAGTAACCAGCTCCTGCCATGAGAGGCAGCAGCTGTTATAACCTGACACAAGGATGGATGGAGAGATTGCAGCATCTACTTTCCCTTCCTACTCAGTGTTGAGGATTATTGAAGCACTCACATCAATGATAGCTGCTGCACTGCTGTCCAGATGTTTGTAAAGGTCATTGAGCACCTCCCTCAGCTTCTTCATGGTCTTCTTGTTTGGCTGCAGGAGCATGGCTTGAAAATTCACAGGCAACCCATATCTGCAAACCAGAACATGTTCAACTCCACTTTCAGACTTAAAATGTTTAAACTACAAGTACGGTCATCAGTGGGGGAAAAAACAAGGCAAGCAGTGTCAGGTTTTAGCTTTTATTTTTCTCTTTGTAATAGTTGGTTTTGTTGGCACTGCGATGTTTATTCAAGAGGCCTACCTTAAAACAGATTCCACAAAGACTCGCAGTGCTTTAATGTGAATCCATGCAATGAAGGCTTCACTAAAGTTCACTTTCAGCCACCGGACAAGTGGACCCTACAGAGATGAACAACAGTAACCATCAGTTTTATGTGTCAGAGTCATGAATCTTAAATTCTTTCACAGTAAGTGCCTCAAAATATCTGTGTTTTTTTTAATGAAAGTGCTTTATAAAAGTCCTGCTGACAGATCCTCTTTCTCTCCTAAACAGCTGTGTTCTGTAGCCACTGACAAACTTTCTTTGGGTGCGTGTGCACTCAGCACTTTCTGACCCCTGCTGGCTGCACAATAACTGAATTTCTGTGAACTGCTTCAGCCTTTAATTGGTTGTTTGTGATGCAAGCACACACTCAAGTTTTCTTCCACAGAACACAGTGGGGGGAAATCCACACAGTTATCAGGCTTAACAAAAAGAAAAAGATTGTATATGCATACAATAATATTGATCAATCCAGCGAAAACAAGTATAAACAATACAAATACAAATTAGTGTGATATTTGGTAGAATCTTATCAGTCTACCACACACAGAGCATCCAAACCTTTTTCTTAACCACATGGACGACAGTAAATTAAACAGAATAGCACAGTAGGCTAATAATTCAACATATAAGTACTACATATATGTGAACAGCACCTCATGGGCTAGAACATCCCAAACCATTTGGGTCTTTTGACTTTTCTATTACTTCCACAGCAAACACAAAATAGAAACTATAGAACTTACAAACTGCTTCTTCTTATCTGTGGAGAGCCGTGTCATCTCTTCTTTATCTGCCTTCATCTCCTCTTCATTGTACTGAAAGTCTCTTACCGTGAACCTATGAACATCGTGAAGAGGACACAAAAACCAGTTTCATTTAACCAGAAAGTGATTTTTATGTGTAGAGACACCAGCTTATATCCTTCACATATTTAAATGTCTGAAGATCAGTTGTGAGAACATAATGCAAGACACATCTACATATGTAAGAAAATCACTTAGATATGTGACACGTATATATTTTATATACACAGAGCTGTTTATATTCACTGGGAAGAATGGTGGTTATAATAACACAATGCCATCACTTACTTGTTCTCTCTAGCTTTGTGTTTGAAGTCATCAATAGCTTTCCTGAACAGAGTGACACTGAACAGCCCACTGTCACTGTCTTCAAATAGCAGACTAGAAGAAAGGTCAGGTACTATTTTAGTGATATAATAATAGGAAGTTCATAATGTAAATTAATCGCATACTAAGTCTCTAAATACTTGTGGTCAGAAATAAGAACAAAAGTAAATTAAATTCAAAGAGCAAACTAAACAATAGATGCTTGATAAGGGCATTAACAAAATATCTGTTTCATGGATGACATGACTTACTGTGAAGACCGTGGGACCACCATCTCAGCAAGCGTTTCATACGCTTTCTGCCAGTCAGAGTATCCCGTCCTGAACAAACAAAACAGCGCAGAACTCATTAATGCTCATATTCCTTCTCATTCAATACAAAATCAATCAGGACATAGCTGTGTTTACTTGGGGCTGACTCACTTTGGTACGACAACCAGCAAAGTGATGAGGTACTCTGAATCAAGTACAAAATCATCCTTCTTGACAATGTCAGCCAGGCTCCTGGTCAACAGGCTCCCCCTGTTGGCACACAATAGCATTACAACAACACAGACTCATATGAGGGTCCTGCTGTTGATAAAAGCTTTTTGGAGTCAGAGTATACAGACAAGGTCAAGGTAAAACATAATGAGGAAGAGGAAAATAAAGGAAGCGAACGGTCATCCTAAAGGATGTTCCAGGTCGGCACTGCAGCCTTCATGTAATGTTACAGGTGCACTTTTGTCCATGTGAGTAACTTACGCATTCTTCCTTTCTAAGTTCTGCAAGTTTCCCTTTAGGTTATTATATGCTGATGCTCTGGTCTTCAAGTCATTGTCAATCTGAGTTACTTGCTGTAAAAAAAAAAACATTTAAAAAAAAAACATGGCAAAAAATATTAATGACAGACAAAGTAAAATACAACAAAAGACCACAGAATAAAATAACTGCAGTGAGGGACCTGGATTAAATGAGTGAGAAGATATTATTAAACTTTGCAGCTACTCATGAGTATATAAAATTTAAAAAAATAAATAAAACAATACATACACTACCAGTCAGAAGTTTGGACATACCTGCTCATTTACTATTTTTTTCTTTATTTTTTACTACTTTTTATATTTTAGATACTCACCGAAGACATCAAATATATGCAAGCAAGATATGTGGAATTATGTAGCAAAGAAAAATTGATAAATAACTCTAAATATGTTTTATATTTTAGATTCCTCAAAGCAGCCACTCTGTGCTTTGATGACAGCGCTGCAAACCCTTGGCCTCTCAGTGAGCGTCATGATGTAGTCACCTGAAATAGTTTTCTCATCACAGTTGTGTCTTGTCAGGGTCAATTTGTGGAATTTCTTGTCTTCTTAATGGGATTGGGTGACACACTTGTGTTGTGCAGAGGTCAGGTTGGTACACAGCTGACAGCCCTATTTGGCAACTGCTGGAATTCATATTATGCCAAGAACCAATCAGCTAAGTAAAGAGAAATGACAGTCCATCATTACTTTAAGAACTGAAAGTCAGTCAGTCTGGAAAACTGCAAAAACTTTGAATGTGTCCCCAAGTGCAGTTGCCAAAACCATCAAGAACCACGATATAACTGGCTCATATGAAGACCAAAGGAAGACCAAGAGTCACCTCTGCTGCTAAGGATAAATTAATCCGAGTCACCAGCCTCAGAAACCGCAAGTTAACAGCACCTCAGATTAGAGCCCAGATAAATGCCAGAGGTCCAGTAACAGACACATCTCTACATCAACTGTACAGAGAAGACGAATCAGGCCTTTATGGCCAAATAGAAACGACTACTGAGGAAAACCAATAAGCAGAAGGGATTTGTTTGAGCCAAGAAACACAAGGAATGGACATTAGACCAGTGGATATCTGTGCTTTGGCCTGATGAGTCCAAATTTCAGATCTGTGGTTCCACCTGCCGTGCCTTTGTACTATGCAGAAAAGGTCTCTACATGCATGGTTCCCACCAACGGTGTGATGGTCAGGGGGTGCTTTGCTGGTGACACTGTTGGGGGATATGTGACCCTAAACACATCTCCAGGCGGTGCAAGGGCTGTTTGACCAAAAAGGAGAGTGATGGAGTGCTGCGCCAGATGGCCTGGCCTCCAGAGTCAGCTGACCTAAACCCAATCAAGATGGTTTGGGATGAGATGGACCGCAGAGTGAAGGCAAAAGGGCCAACAAGTGCTCAGCATCTCTGAGAACTCCTTCAAGACTGTTGGAAAATGATTTCAGGTGACGACCTCATGAAGCTCATCGAGAGAATGCCAAGAGTGTGCAAAGCAATAATCAAAGCAAAGGGTGGCTATTTTGAAGAATCTAAAATAAAAAAACATATTTTGAGTTATTTCACACTTTTTTTGTTTACTACATAATTCCATATGTTATTATTTATACGTTTGATGCCTTCAGTGAGAATCTACAATGTAAATAGTCATGAAAATAAAGAAAAAACATTAAATGAGAAGGTGTGTCCAAACTTTTGACTGGTAGTGTAAGTAAGTAAGTGTAAGTGACAGACCTACCTTTGAGATGATTTCAGAGATGTTTTTAAGGGACTGTTTTATGGGATATTTTGCCATATCCCATTGAAATCTTGTAATGTAGGTGACAAGATCAACTAAAGGGAAAGAAAACAAAAGCTGTAAAAGCAACACTATTACCTGCTTATTATCTCACGGCAGCCTAAAGTTAATATCATTATTCTGCAGCTAACCATTCTTTGCATTACCCCAATTAAAAATACAGTTATATTTTCCTTTTTTTTTTTTACATAATACGAACAGAGAGTGTTGTAACCATCAGCGTACCTCCATTAGCCAGTAGGTTCTCCTGCACTTTGTCCCGGCTGTCCTCCAACACATCAGCCATGTACTGAGCCACCTTCTTCACCACACTGTGAACACCCAGGAGAGAGCAAAAATGCCATCTCAACACAAACTGCATGCACTAAGCATCACATGACCCCCAGGAACATGTTCCCCCAGGAACCCCAGCCCCCCAACCAGATTTAACACAAACTGACGCACACATCAAAGGGTTTCACATATTCGTGTAAAGATAATCTCCTGACAAGGTCATTTATAAAACAGCAGACTTTCAGTCCTCAAGATTTTTAACCACGCTGTTCCATGGCTCATCAGAGCAGCCATGAAGCCATGGAAACACCAAGAGCCAAGTCACATTTGATGGCTAAAAGTTCCTAAGAAAGTACATCAGCCACTAATGTTCAACTTTTACCCATCTATTTTGCAATGTTATTATAATATCAAGTGTCAAAAATCAACTTAACGTTTTAACTGAAAGAAATTAAGAATTTAGCAGTTTCTTTTTCAGATATGGCGTGCAGAAACATCAAAAAGGAACTGGGTTAAAGAGAGGCTGTAGGCAAACAAGTGAAACTGTGTTGCAAGGTTGGCCTTTCCCACAGTCAGCAGAGGAAGCATATCAGAGCTCAGGCACTAAGAGCTGTGTGTGAGCTTTGGATGTCAATGTTTCCAAAAGACTAGAGATTACAGTCGAACATACTCATGAGAGTGAAGTCATCTGCTATAAATATGACTACAGAAGGAGCTGCGGGTGTATCACCCAACTGTAAATTGCCAAGTTTAGACTGCAGGGCCCACTAGCCTCAGGTCCCTGTGAAATTCCTCATTGTTACAAAGTAGAGGAAAGATTACAGAGTGGCAGAGGACTGGGAATGCAGGTTTTGTGTTCAACTCTCATTAATAGGTCAATAGTAAGAGCCATTATAAACAGAAAATAACTTTTTAATGAGAAAAATAATGTTCGGTACAAATCAGAAATTAACAGGTTGCATACCCTTCAACAAAGGAATCTAATTTGGCCAGTTCATCCGACAGCCCGACCAAGACATCCAGTGTCCCAACCTGTTTTTGGACACAAAAACAAAAATTAAACATGTTTTGAGTTATCAGTGCTGAGATTTGGGTCTTTTTCAGCAGTGTCAGCAGGGTTGTGTTTAAACAGGGACGTCTGGGGTTCAGTCTGCCTACAGTGATATCCAGGGGGCCCCTGTGCGCTTTGGACGGCGCCTCTTTGTCCAGAGGCGTTCGTGCATTGCTAACAGCAGCAGTGGGACATTAGAACCCCGCGTAGCACCAAGGTCAGCGGGGTTACTTCACCTTCTGCACGGAGAGTGACCAATTCAGAAAAGCAGAGCTGCTCTGTGGATGAAACACTCCTCTACCCGCTGCTTCAACATGAAGGCAACAGATCTGTGTACAGACTGCTTCCGATACACAGAATCGGTTTATTCTTGACAGTGGATGCAGAAGGTGAGTGATTTTGATTGTTAAACGATTGTTAAATGACTTTTTGAAATGAATGGGGTAAATCATTATGAATTACTACAGTGTAACAGCTCTGCGCTGCAGCACTGGAGGGAACAGCAGGACAGCGTGGCAAGCACAGGGTTTATACACTATCCTGAAAAGTGTATAAACCCATACTAACCTTAAGGTCTGGGATGTTGAACTTGTGGTTGGTGGAGAGGTTGTTGGTACGCGTGGTGGCTGCCATCATTTTGTCCCATGTTTGCTGGCAGGTCTTATCTCCTGGTGCAGAGATCAACCAAAACTCTGTCATGTTTCCAGCACTGGTGCAGCTCGAGAAAGCTGGAAAGGAAATCCAGACTTAGACTAGTGCTTTCTCTAATATTATTAGCCTCAGCATTTAGTTAAACAACACTGTCTGTCTGATTACAAGTAAAAGACTGTTTGCTTACAGGGACACCGTTCCCCACTAAACAAGTGATGCTACACTAGCAACAAATTCATTCAATTCATTCAAGACAACTACATGCTGACGTTTCTCTTTCACCAACAGTCCATATCTTCACTCCCCGACTACTAACTAACGTTACAATACCGTAAATTAAAAAAAAATAAGCAATATGTTACATAAACCGCAGCTGGCAAAACAAAAACATGGTTAAGGTCAAGCAGCATCCAGCTGGGATTAGCTATCGTTAGCCATTTCGCTAGCTTTGCTATTAACGGCAACAACTCAGGTACTTTTTGATATCGTTTTAGCTGTTCACTCACCGGGGTATTAAAACGTTACAGTTGTTAGTGAAAATAAAGGTGTTTATAGTGTTTCTATAGCTTGACAGCGTTCATAGTTGCCATTCAGTACAGTTCGTGAGCTCCTGACAGCAGTACCAGTCAGCTGATCTGCAAGAGGAACCGGAAGGCCTCTCACACACGCTGCGGAGACCCACCAACGACCCCAGCTGGCGGTGAGCGAGTACTGCAGCCTGGCTCAGCTTGAACCCACAAAAACCCTGACTGGTGGTGGTGCTCAGGCTCAAAAACGCTTGAGTTATGTGGATAGTTTAGACTATAATCCGGATAAAAGAGAGTGTGTTTAGCTAGGCCACATTCTGAAATAAAACACCAAGATTGTTTGACACTTATGTAACAGCAAATAAAATTAATGTAAGTTTATTTTGATGAGAAAAAATATAATTGTTTTAATGGATTTTCAACAGATTTCCTTAATTATAAACCCCAAATCTCAGACTTGATCCTGGGTCAACATTCCAAACTCATTATTACCCTATTAGACAAGAAGGCAGACAATGTTGGATGCCAAGTCAGCAGCATTTGAGCCTTTAGAGTAACTAAATTTAGGAAAGCTGGGTCAGGTTTCCTGACTTTGGGTGTCTCCTGTACAGAATACCGAGGAAAACGCCCCCCAAAGGGACATGTTTATAGTTCAGTGGGTCTGGGGTTCATTGTTTTGGGACACAATGCTTGGTCTGCCTGGAGCCAACCCTCAACATCAAACGACAGGGTTGAGTTTGCCCATAGCTGGCTAGAGGCCAGTCTCCCTGGATGTTATCAGGGGACACACACACCACAATCAGCCAGTCTGCAGAAGGCCAGCTACTGCTTAGATTCAGCTGCATGATCTCTGGAGGTTCAGAAACAGAGGCAAGTGATAAAGTATAGAAGCATAAAACTCCTGTAACAAGCGTGTTGCTCTCCCCTTGCCCTCCTTCAGCTTCTTTAGAAAATGCTAATAATAAAAACCATGTTAACAGTACAGGCCACACAAGTGTGTCGTAGAACTACACGTGAAGGATGAAGGTCTCTCTCTAAATGCTTTGTGTACTGTACATTCCACATCACCTGTTTCGGCTTGGTCCAAAGTAACTGATGCTTACAGGTGTGCTTGTACCCATGTAGCCTTTTAACATGCACACACCAAACTCAGTGCATTTACATAAGCAGCTTTTCTAGTGTCATTCATGGGAACTACCTGATGATTTGGTTTCCCCAGAAACAATGCACTTCAAAAGTATTCCAGTCATTTTAGAGTTCTGTAACAATGATAAATAATTTTTGTGCAATCTATCTTTGCAAGAAGGGAAATGAGGGTGAAATGTGCATCATTTTTTTGGGCGTTGTTATTGTTTAGCCGTTATGGTATCGCGTTGTATCTCTCCACCTCTTTGATACTATTGTTATACATGACATGTCCTGGGAAAGCCCAGCGATAAAGACTATTCCCATTTCATGGCATATCACAGAAATATGGAGCCATTTTTCCAGTTTATTTTTGGGTGCATTAACATTTCTCAAGTATCTATTAGTCTTTATAAGACTACCGTGGGTCCTCTTGGTGCTATATGAGACCTAAGGCTGTGGTGTTTATGAAAAAAGGAGTATCAGGGTGTTTATTAATCTGATATTGCTGCTTTAAGTCTTCTAAAGATATACCTGTTGAATATTTGCTATATTCCTGCAGTCAGCTGCTTTATATTTCCCTGCTTAACATTCAGGTCAGTGTGAGGAGAAGTTTGTTTGGAGTTCTCTTTTTACTTAGCAACATTCTTTGGCAAAAAAAAAAGAGGGGAAACCACTCGGGAGAGACTTAACAAGTGCCTGTTGCATACGACTAATGTATGGTGTTTTTAAACAACTATTCATGTCCACCAAAATGGTAAATTTATGACTTGTCATTGTGATTATACAAGCATAACAGACAACACTCACTCACATGGTGCAAAAAAAGAAGAAGAAAAGGCTTAAATACCATAAATGTACTGACATAATATAAATGCAATATTTAAACTCATTTACTGACAGGTATTTGAAAGCTGTCAGCTATATAAGACTGGGAGTTAATATTGCACAGCCTCACTGAAGATGAGTTATTTATATGCTATGTGTATATATATATATGTATATATGGGGGTTGTAATTGTGTGGAGCTGAGCACTAGAAAAGTGTATTTTACATGAGTAATTTTACATATTGTAAAATGCACATGGCTTGTTATGGAAAATTAATAGATAATGTGTATATTCTCTTAACAAATTCAAATTGTTTACGAATATTCATTAAACAAATACCCATAACAACTTCTTCTGTTTGAAAAATGAAGGGAATCAATATTGTTGGCTGTATGTAATTGTCTGACCTTTTGATTCTTGGAACATGTTGTTTATTCCTTTTTTTGCCTGCCTTGGTCACTCAGAGGTGATTCAGGGTCTTTCTATATCGGTCCATTGATGTAATCTGTTTGCAATGTTTGCAAATAAGAATTCCTGCTGCACAATGCAGCCACTAGAGTATTTGCCCTCACAGTGGGTGGTACACATGTCTCCCTGTCGCATACCCAACGGCAGCGATGGCTATTATGATCCAAACAATGGAAATCAAACATTGTGCGTTACTGGAAGCCACTTTAGATGCTATGTGTGATTAGCCTTATATATACATAACTCGTGTAGTGTTAGAGAGAACAGGCACAAAACACGGAACAACTTTTTTGTGTCGCAGTACATCGCCTCCGCAGCCTTTACAATGGACTCCACGAAATAGGTTTATTAGTGAAACAGGCACTGCTATTGTTTATTTTTTCCCTGAGGAGCACTCAACTCTCATCTAACACTCTGAGGAATTTTATAGATATGTGGAAGAAAAAAATCCCAACAACAACAAGACATCATGAACTGCTGTGAAATAAGAAAAATATGATGTGGGTCAGTCAGGGTGCTGGGGATTTAAGGGATAATGCTTTGTAATTGGTAAACAGGGTTTTCATACAAGAACAGTAGTCCTAGGTCACAAATTCCTGGATCCTAAACTTCACAGCAGGTATGGAGAACTTGTGTCTGTATGTCACTCTGTAAAAATGAAGTGAAAATTAAACTATGAGGGTCACAGACTGAAGAGATGCTGCAGAAAATGGGCTTTTACTGTAGAAGACAGACATTAGTGGATTGCATTTGAAAATTATTTTCCTATACTTGTTTTTATTTTTTCTGAACATAGTTGAAAATAAATTGTATTTTTATAACCTATTTGTATTATTTTAGAAATGGCAAACATAATCCCAAAGCCTTGAAATGCTGATACTGTGCAGTAAAACACTTTATATTTGAATGATAAAGGGGTATTTTCTCCTATGTTTAATGTAAGCACAGAGTCCAAACAGCCCCAGAAAAAAGATTTCCCCTTCAGCTAACAGTTGCCGAGCTTTTCTTTGCACCCTCCCCCTTCAGCTCTGAGGAGGGAGACATGCAAATTTATCTCCTGGAGGGGGTAAAAACTGCCTCATACCAAGCGTTTTCAGAGTCAGGCACAACTTCACAACTTCACAACAACAAAGGCAAAAGGAAGGGAAAGTATAGTCTGAGCTTGAACTTTAGGACAAAATGCATGTTTCCATCTAGCCATTGCGTCTAGGGCTTATGTCTGCGAGTGCTGACTGAGACTAGAGAAAATAAGGAGGACTGTGCCACCTTTGTTGGACAATATTTTGTCCTTATCACTGAACCATGGGGGATCCAGTGAAGACATAACACAGGTAATTTTTGGGAAATTACCTATTTACCACGGAGCATAGGTTTTATAGCTATTCTGTTATAAATATAGTCTAAGATCAACAAAGTTGTGGGGTTTATTGTTTTGTTTTTGTTTTTCCAATTGGCTAGAATGTCTTCAAATTGTGTGCACAAAATATTGCAGCATAGAAAAAAATAATCTTTTTTTAACTGTTATTATTGTGGCTGTTGCAGGTCAGTAATGATTTTTTAAAATTATGTTAATAAATGCTCCACATCTTCCTATGCGAGCTCTAATATCGCGTTGCGTGAGGGTTTGACAGCTCCGAGCAAGTGTTTGTCAAGTTCACCATACTTCAGTTGAGCCAAACAGGAAAATGTTAATAAAAGCTGTAATTCTTGCTTAATTTCACCCTGACGGTTTCTCCGTTACTCAAAACGAATATGTCGGTTAATGTGGGTTTTATTTTGACATTTTAAACCGGATGTGTCAGCATTAATATGACGCTTCTGTCTGTGGGTCGGTCTTGCCGTTCGCCCTCCGCTGCTGTCGTCTGCTCGGTTGTAACAAATGGTCCGCTATAGGTGCCATCGAGAAAACGTCGAACGACAATAACTTGAACTACTCCATGGCAAATATCGTTTTCTCTTCTAGTCTCCCCACCACTCTTTAAAAATTCCGCCTAAAAAGAAAAAGCGTTCTGTCCCCTCTTTTGGGTTTTCAGCGGACGTAAGTAACGTTAGCTAACCGCGCTGTTAGCTTCCTATGAGTGTTAGCATGTTATTAGCTAAATGCACTGAGTAACGTGTCATTGTCTAGCTAAATACTAAATAAAACACACTAGCTATAACGTTGTTGTCAGTAGCATTCTTTAAAAAAAACTTTGTTTTTATAAAACATGTTGGTACTAGGAATCCATCGTATATTACTGCGTAAGGAATACATCGTATATTACTGTGTAACTACCGCGGACACTAATGCTAATGTGCTCCATGAATTGAAAGCAAGCTGTTACAGTAACAAGAAATTTGACTCTGAAGTAATTGGTAATGAATGTTAAATTGTAGTTAAACGTGGTTATAAGGGGCAGCATGATAAATAACACGGGGCAAGAGTGTTGTTGTAGCCATTGCTAATTAATTTATTCAAACCTGCTAATCTGGCCATCATTGCATCAGTTCCGGTGGTTGGTTCAGAGTAACTCAGACTAACAATTCACACATTAAAAACCACCTTAAAAACACACATTAAGTACAGCATGTAAATACTGTTTTCTGTATCAGTGCTTTATGCGGGTATTCGTTAACTCGAGTTTACAATTCGTCTTTGTCAAATGGCGAAAAATATGGAAATCAGGGAATGCCTTTCTATTCTGGATTATCGTGCTAATGTGTGTAGTCATAACCCAAAGATCCATTTGGAGTCAGGAAAAAACCCAGTTTCCTCTACAGATTTACAGATTTGATTGTACTTTGGAGTACCACTGGAACATGTGTTAGCAGGGGAAACAATTGACTGATCATTGACTGAATCTGCTGTGCCTCACGTCCTCATCTGCCCCTTTGCAGGTGTACAACAACTACCCAGAGGATCTAGGGGCAGCTCTATACCGAGAGCCATTTGACTTCAACGCCGAGCCACCTTGGGATCCTAGCTGATAGTGGAGGAGTTCATCCCAGGACTCATCCATGTGAGTAAACTAGCTGGGGAATTTATGTATCCACTTTAATTGGAGGGCTGAGAAAAATCTCATAGCAAAAACGTTGAATGTGTGGTACAGTATTTGTGTTTGCATGGTGAAGAATTATTGCAGTTCTACGGTAACTGTCATGTCCCGACAAAAGGAGTAAACATTCAGCATGTCCCAGATCACTCAGTTATTTTAGATCTACTGTTTCAGATCTATTTTCAGCACTTGTATTAAAATAACAGGACACTGTTCAGGACTGCGTTTATCTGCACTGGCTTTGCTGTTAGATTTGTTTTCAGGAACAGAGAGAAATAATCTGAGCTATAACCCAACTAATATGCATGTATTTTCCTTGAGATTAAAGATGGGTTGCATTGTATATTGTATGTTTTGTGAAGATAGAACAAGTGACCCAGTTAAGCATTTTCTAAGTTACATAAGGTCTTGGTTTATTTTCAAAGAGATATTAGTGTTCAGCCTTGTTCCATTGTGTTTTTAACCAGTGTTTGAGCAGTGATTTTATTTAAAAAATTTTAAATGTATTTATTTTTTACTGTACACCACAGCAGTCATTGTTGGCATATTGCTAGTCTCCCCATGTAACCTTTCTACATCTGGTCTGGTCCAAACTACCATGACTGGTTGAAGTACTGTGCAACAGTACTGAAAGTAAAGTTGTGGCACAGATGCCGCCAGTATTGTACCTTTGTTAATGCCATCAAACGGAACATTTTCGGGTCACCGGCTCAGGGATTAATGGCGATTGTAAGGGGTAATTGATGATAAAGTAAATGAACCCTGTGCCCCAGACTATGTGTTTTCACAGCGGCTTTTAGGAAGAATAGGCCTCTTCCACAAAGCTATCCCATAACGCAGAACCTGTTCTCTGCTCTGATTGGATGCCCGTTGAGTTGAAAATGACTTCAGTTCAGGATTTCAAAAGAGGCGTTTAGGTTTCAGCAGCAGAGAACATCATGGAATATGCATTATCCAAAAGTGATTTTTGGTGCTGAACTTGGTGCTTTATGTTGGCTTTTCTCTTTTCCTTGTACAGTTTGTTGCATAAGTCTAGGACCCCAGGGGCTCGAGAGGGAGCGAGCAAGACCACTTCGCACTAGCCACATTCTTTATGCCTGTTGGATTTGAAGAAAACGGTTGAGAGGATGAAAGGAATCGCTGATGAACCGCAGTATTCTGTTGACCTGCTGGAAGGAGGCATGGCCCTCTGTGATGTTATTGACAATCACATTTATGAGCAAACACTGGTATGGGCTTCATCTTTAATAATATGTACTATTTCTTAATGTTTTAATATTGTCTCAAAACCAACAATTGTATTATAATGCATTGTTAACTAAAGGTTGTTAATTGACATACAGGCACACTTTTGTTTATGCTTGTATTGTAGATTAATGGATATACAATCTTAATGTGTTTTCTGACTCTTCCACACCTGTTTGTTTCCCTCTTCTCCAGTCTGAGAAAAATGCATTCTTTGTAGCAGATCTGGGAGTCATAATGAGGCAGCATGTTCGCTGGCGGACCCACATGTCCCAGATCAGACCATACTATGCTGTCAGGTGCAATAGCAGCCCAGCTGTGATTGAAGTCCTTGCTGCCCTTGGCACTGGGTTCATATGCACCAACAAGGTACTCTTTGACAGTGTGTGTTTTTGTCATTAGGGCTTTTCTCTGCTAAATATAAAAGCACATTTAGCACTAGTGTTGATCATCAAGCTGACCTGTGTTTCATAAGGCTGAGGCCCTGGTATGAATTCACCCCAAGGCTATTTAATGTGTGTCTTTCCAAGATCTTTAAATATTTTTAAAAGCACCACCAAGTGGTCACCACATGTCAATGCCCACCTTATAAACATTATTTAATAAATATTTGTCTCTAATGCATCTGCCTGATGGGCATTGCAAGATAGATACAGGAGATCTATTACACTTATTTCAAATTCTATTTTCTTTCTTCTAGAGCAGCTTTGGCTGATTCAAAGTTGAAAATAATCCTTATTTATCTTATATTTGGCTTTGGTGCGGCCCCACTGTTAAGCCGCCGTCTGGCAATGGATTGACAAAGGATTGGCTCCCTACCCCTTACAAATGGAAGGTTGGGACAGCAGGTGGATTAGATTTCTATGCTTACAGCCAGAGCAATGATCCTGAGATGATCATTTAAAGGATATCCTATGAAGAGTAGAAAAAAACTGCTTAGAGACTGACCTTCTAGCTCACAGTTCTTTGTACATACACTGAAATTTTCAAACTAAGTGTAATATAAGCAAAAGATGACAAAAAAGCATAATAGGTTCCCTTTAATGGAATATTGCTTTGTCTGTGTATCTTTGTAATTCAGTCTGAACTGGAATTGGTGCAGAGCCATGGTATTCCCTCTGAAGATATCATCTACAGTGGTGTTTGCAAACAAGTTTCCCAGATTAAATATGCTGCTAAAAATGGCATTGACCTCCTGGTGTGTGATAATGAAGCAGAGCTGCGCAAGATTTCTCGCTGCCACCCCAATGCCAAGTAAGTTTTTGATAAGCATCAGTCCAAGTGCCAGTGAATATGTTAAACAACTGACCATGTTATCAGTCCATAGTAATTATCTGTTGGTTACACTATCGACCGTCATTCTGATAAGAAATCTACCTGCAAAACGGTTTGGTTCTGTGTAGTTTACTGCTCTGGTTTTATATCATAGATTAATCTGGCTCGATTGTTTCCCCAAAACAGTAACCAAGCTATCTATTTCCTCTGTGATAATTTAGGCTGCTGCTACAGGTGTCAACGGAAGCGTCAAACCCGGACGATGACATGAGCATGACATTTGGCTGCTCACTCAAGGACTGCAGACATCTGCTGGAGAGTGCTAAGGAGCTGGGTGTGCAGGTAGCTGGGGTCAGGTAAGGACTACAGGAAGGACATGAAGAGAAATGCAAATCCAGGTTTTGTACTTAGACCACTGCAAGGATGGCACAGTTCTCCTGAACAAATTATTTAGTCAGTTTGTCTGCAAATGAAATTTAAACGTTAAGTTGCCAGTTTGATCACCGACTGCCTCTTCTACTCCTCAGGTCTCACATTTCCAACTCCTGTGACGATGACCAGGTGTATGTTCATGCCATCTCCGATGCCCGTTGTGTCTTTGATATGGGGGTATGTGGTGTTAAATGATGCATTTTATTTGCAGTCAGCTCTATGACTGTTATTTGCATTACTGTTGAATACAATTTTATGTTTTGGATGCTCCATAAACACAAGGTACTTTGTATAGACCCAAGTTATTAACAATTTTCTGTCTGCTTCAGGAGGAAATTGGCTTCAGCATGAAAATCTTGGACATTGGAGGCGGATTCAGTGGCTCTGAGGCCCAACTGGAACTGGTCAGTGCATTTCTATCAGATACTGCCCATATGGAAAAGATATATATAAATCTTATAAAGTTTTTATCTGTCTTGTATGAAACTTGTATGAAAAGCATACAAGAATGAAAACACATATAAGATCCCTTGAAAAATTATATAATGAAACTTGTATGTTTTGTATACTTACTAAAAAAAAATATGAAAGTAATGAGAAAGTGGCCACTTTCATGAGTAAATCAAATATGTTTTTACTATTTCTTTTCCATATGGGTGCTAAAGACAAGCTTTGTACATTGTAGCTGTAGTAAGCACTAGCTGAACAGTAAGATAAAAGTGTCTGTCTTAAATGTTGAGAATATTCTAATATAGATTCATGCTTTAGCTGCTCACTGTGAAGCTGGATTTAAACTACTTTTCAGAGGCATGTGGGGGAAAAAGGAAGGAATATCTTAATGTTAATTGTAACGGCTTCTGTCATCTCTTTTGCAGATTAATAGTGCAGTCATGTCTATGGTGGACCTATACTTCCCTCCATCTTCAGGAGTTTCCATCATTGCTGAGCCTGGTAACTTCTTCGTGTCCTCTGCTTTCACACTAGCTGTCAATGTCATCTCCAAGGAGGTGGTGGCACGTGAGCCCCAGGACCAGGATCATGGTTAGTGGCAAGATACTCACTTAGGAACGGTAATGATTGTTAAGGACATACTCTGTAAAAACTGCATTCCAGCTGTAACTCGAGCAGTACACAATGCATTTTCATGCAGAAACCAGTGTTGTACAGCATGAAATGTATTATTATACTGGGAATTAGCAGTGCAGCTATGAATCAAACAGTAAAATGTAATTCAGAAACTTTTCTGCCCTCTTCTGAACAGATCTGTCTCCCAATGAAGAGCCAGCGTTCCAGTACACTATGAACGAAGGAGTGTATGGATCGTTTGCCAGCAAACTCTCTGAAAGACTGATATCTGCCCCATCTGTTCACAAGGTGAGTCTCAAAGATTCTCAATGGATCAGTATACACTTACTAGACACTTTAATAGGTACACTTTGGCAGTACCAGGTTGGACTACTTTTATCTACAAAACTGTTGCATAGATTTAACAAGGTGCTTGAAACTTCTGCAAGACTTTTTGGGCCACACTGACAAGATCGCAGCAAGCAGTTTCTGTAGATCTGTTGGCTGCAAATTCATAATGCAAATCTGTTCCACCACAAAGGTCCTCTGTTGGATGGATGGATAGCGAGACGGACGCATCCATCCAGCCAGCCAACAAAGGACCTTTACCTAACAAAGGGCCAGTTGAATGTGTAACCACAACACACAATACTTTCTCTATACTTCTCAATGTGTATACGGACTATATTATTAAATTAGGAACAACATCTTAATCAGCTACTGCCCACACATATACACATTGTAAAATGACTAAAATAATCACCTTTATTGCCTTATTAGCAGAACACTTCCCTGGATGTACCGGTGTTCAGCAGCAGCTTGTGGGGTCCCTCTGGAGATGATCTGGACCAGGTACTGGAGCACTGTCTTTTACCTGAGCTCAACATTGGAGATTGGCTCATGTTCACACATGCTGGCTCCTACAGTCTGGGTCAACCACTGTGCTCCTCCACTGACTCACCACCACCCCCTGTGTACTACGTCATCTCCTCTAGAGACTGGTAAGTTTGGCAGTGATGGAGAAAATCTTTTCTGTGCAAGAATGTGGAGGTTATGGTCCTTGATTCCTGTTTATTTTCATTCACCAGGTTTGAGATGCAGGACACTGGTGTTACCAACGAGGCTATGCTTAAGAACTTCTCCCTGGTCCCGTACTTCCTCAATTCCTGCCAAACAGAGGCTGCACTGTCGGTCCCAGCTTAGGAAACATCTGACTGGGACCAGAAGTCTTTTCACTTTTCTCACTTGTTTCTGCTGCTAGCTTCCTTTGGTTCACATTCCCCTGGGGTCAACTCTCCCAGTAGTGCTTGAAATTGCCTGGACCAGACCATATTCATCTCACAGACCCCAGTGCACTGCACTTCTGTGTGGTCAGCCCTGGAAACCCTAAGTAGGTGTTAATTAGTATGCAACAAAATGGATGAGTCCAGAAAAGACAGTTTGGGGACTCCTCTTGAACTACAGTTTACACCCCTACAGTAGACATATAATACTTTTAAATGATTATATTTGACAGATATTATTATTCATATCTCCTTTGCTGTTGTCAGTCTTGTATATTATGTGTATCCCTGATTGAAGCAGTGTATTTATAAAAAGAAACACTTCTGAGATTATATAGAAAGTTTTGCCAAAAGATTTGTATTTTGTATTTTAATTTGTTGTGTAGGTTTTTTTTGTGTGTGCACAAAGGCTAGAATCCATTATTACATTTAAAAAGTGACATCTTCATATTAAATTGAGAGCTTGCAGCATATCTTTGCTGTACATACAAAATGTTTGGCGTCACCGTGGCGTCAGTTTCTGAAAATTATTTGAAAGCTAAAAGGTGAGTGTCCTTAAATAAGGTGGTGTTTGCGTGCTTTTCCAAAGTGCTGAGCGTCTTGCTTCCAAGACTGGCAGGTAAGTGCTCTGCTACCTGACAGCCAAGCAGGTTTTATTAGACAGCATGTGCTGCAGATGGAACACAGGAAGTGCTGGTGGATAATGAATCGACTTACACTGAAAATGACATTGTTTCTTTACAAAAAATGATTTAAAAGACTACTGCAAGTTCTATTTCTACTCATATAGTTTGAAATATTCTTCCAACATCTGTGTTGATAGAATATAGCAGTATTTCCTGACACCAAGTATACTTGCATTGTGTGTATCATATCTGTGAAACTGTCATAAATCTGTCTTAAGGCATGATAAATTATCAGGCATTTGCCTGCTTTTAACGTGTAGCTGTGCTTGTCTAAATGAAGAGTAATAAACACCCCACTGAGTGGACTGTAAATCCCAGTGTGTGTGTCTTATCAGAAATGCACAAATGTTGTAAATTGTAACTTCCTCCAGCTGTATGCATAGATAGAATTGGTACCCCTCAGTTTCACAGCCTGATAATTTTATACAGTTATCATGTGATGAGCTGAAGGGGGATACATTTTCAGGTATCAGAAGCATGTGGGAACCACAGAAAAGATTTTAAATTACAACTCTTAAAAAAAAAAAAAATCTAGACAAATATGTTTAGGTTTATTAAGGAATTCTGTGTTTTGTGCAAGAAAAAGTGCAAAAATATTTTAAACTGATTGTCATGGCACAAAAGAACAACATGTAACATTTTTTGGTCAAATATCACTGACAAAAAAGTAAACTTAGTAACATTTAAATACGTAACTACTCAGCTTATGCTAATGCAGTAGTTAAATGTAAACACTTTGATTACGGTACCTCGTTTATATTCAATTAGAATGATTACAGAACAGCAGTATAGCAAAGTTTAACAGTGTTGCACAATAGCCCTTTCATAAGGTGATGTAAAAAACATCTACGGTCTTGTGTGAGTCAGTCTCAACAGCGTAGAGCATGTCATTTGGTTTCACAGTGGGGTTTGTTTGTTATTGTTGCTGAAGACGATACTGCATGCAGGGAGTTCAGCAGCGTCCCCTCATCGCTGCCAGGTGTCTTCGGGCATGCTTGGCAAGGTGGTCACTACGCATGAAGCGGCTGAGGCACATAGGGCAGGCAAACTTTTTTTCTCCCGTGTGGGTTCGGCGATGCCGGGACAGCTCATCGGAGCGAGCGAAACGCCTCTCGCAACCCTCCCACTTGCATTTATAAGGTTTCTCACCTGTTGGATGGTGGAGGCAGGAATAAGGACTTTTCTGAACATACTCCAACGGGTAAAACATTGCTATCATGACTAGAAGATCACACTTGTGCCATTTGCTTAAAAACTGCCATAGCATTCAAATACATATGCGTTATATTAACATTTAATTCATTTATCTCTTACCTGTGTGCGTCCTCATGTGGGCCTTGAGATGAGAGCTCTTGAAGTAAGTCTTGTTGCAGTTCTCACGGGGACAAACGTGATTGCGTGCGCGGGCCACCTCTGGCTGCTGTGGGACACATCTTTGCTGCGATAAGGTGCGATGAGGCGCCGGGGCAATGGCAGCGAACTTTGGTCCACCATTGGTCACCGGTGCTGGTTGAATGTAGACAGGAGGAACAGGCGGCTGAGGGACAAGGAGCATGACGGGACCCTTTGCCACCTGACCCCCTACAAGGAAGACCTGAGCAGAAGAAGCCGTGTGTCCTTCTTGTTTGTGCTGCAGCTGCAGTGGCGTGTGCACCATGGTGATTGCTGGCAGTAGGTGTTGCTGCTGACTGTGCGAGTTTGTGACAGCGTTCTGCACAACGGTGGCCAAAGAAGAGACAGGAACAATGTGGCAGTAGACAGGCACAGGCGAGACCAGAGCATCTCCAGCTGGGACAGACTGAGGCGCATTTTTATTTTCATTTAAGCCTAAAAGGCTTCCTGGGTTGTCTCTGGACTGAACAACATTTGGGGACGTCTCAGTGTAAGCTTGTGTTGTAACAGTCTCCTCAGAGTCTCTGCTATTCGGCTCATCTTTACAGTTCACATCAGTTTTAGAGTCCAGCATGTGAACCCGAACGACCTCTTCCTCCTTTGAGGAACGATTAAGGTTGGAGGAGCAGTGGAGGCCATCTGCAGTGTGACGGATCACACTGGTGCACTGGAAGCTCTGCTGAGCAGCGTGTTTGTGCAGAGACGTCGCTTCTGTAGGTCGGTGAGGCTTCAGAGCTGGACCTGGACAGGCCGTCACAAAGTGGGGCGGGCTGCATGGTGGTGTCATGCACTGAGAAGAAAAGTCACATTATCAAAGTCAGTAATAAAGTTTCTCTTCTGTCCCAATACATCTACATTTACTAGAATCATGCAGTTACATAGAAACCATTTCATCCTAAACAAGGATCCCTTACAAACAGAGAGTCCTGCAGCACAGCAGAACTGGTGGTGACCTGGTCGTCCTCTGAGGAGTCTGAGGAGGGAGACAGAGGTCTGTAGTGCCTCACCCTGAAGTTTCGTGACTTCCAGTGCTTAGTCATGGACATCAGAGCCCGCACAGCTTCCATATCACCTGCACCCATGTCAGTTGGCTGGGATTCACCCTGGACGTCTGAGATGTTACAGTGATGCTCCTCAGACTTCATAGTGTAACTCTGGCAAAGACCAAATTAACTGTAATTTAAATTCATAACATTTCACGCAACGTAATCCAACAATGATAGCCTTCACTAAAAATAAGTGAATACATCACCTACGATCAAATTTACACTATGACCATTATCTCAGGGCCTTAAAGATTTTGCCAAAGAGCATGAGAGATAAGCATGATCAGCTGCTGCTCATCAGCGCGGTTGCCCTTTCACCTACTTTGCTGGGGGACAAAAGCAGCATGTGTGGTGGTTACAAAACAGACACACAACACCTACTGTAAGAACTCCTCCCTGCCCAGGCCCGGATCACCACACACAAGCTGCACCCATAATCATACTCCTCAATAACTATTGATGAAGCCCGCCAGACTGTCTGACTAATTAGCTGCTGACAACCACTTTATCAACGTGTTTCTACACGAACATTAAACACGTAAGAAGAAAAGAAAACACTATGCTAAACCGTAAATATGACGAAGCTAATATGTACTTACATATATGTATGAGTGCGTCAAGTGTTCAGGAAACAGGTTTAATCCCTAGACGCGCGTCCACAAGTCTCGTGCGAACAACTTAAGACCAGGCAAGTATGTTTCCTAATTTCCTCCACAGCCTCGTTTCCATTCATCGTTTCAAATGCGGTGGGGGAACAGATGGGCGTGGCCCGAAGCCGCGCCCAATGGGACGCAAAGGTGTGTTTTAGGGTAGACCAATGGTGCGGGGGCACCGTGCGTGATCAGGGGCTGAAGGCACCGTGGAGACTGCGTGGTACACAACAGCAAGGGAGTGTGAGAAAAAACCCCACCCCCCAACCCACACACCCACCTTGCAAATAACTGGCGTTTTTAATGAGTAACTTTGCCCTGACGAGCAGACGCTCACCATCTGTCTTGGCTAATCATCACTATGACACTTGGAGTGAAGACAGTGAGAAAAGATGCTCATTATGAGATAGCAACAGGTAGGTAATTAATATAGCACTTGTTACTATTTAACAATCTTCAGATAAATCTATCTAAATGAAGCTACTATTTAATTAAAGTAGAGAGGCAGGGCCATGGATAAAGGGGGGGACCTGTGGTGGAAATATTTCCTAATATATCTTCTTAATTCATCCATTAGTGGAAATTATGTGAACAAGTGCTTCAGACCCCCCCACCCCCTTTTTGTATAATACCCCCACCCCTTCACTGCAATTAACTAATCCTCCTTTACTTTTCAAAAGTGAAATAACACCAAATAATTTCTACTATTATTCATTACCATTAATCTCATTCAGAGTTGCAACCAGACTACATTTTGTTAGTGCCAATGTTTTGTGTGTAAATCTCGTCCCCCACTTTGTTGCAAGGCAGCTGTGTTTTACCGTAATCATTTCACCTGACAGGAAGAAGGTTCAGATAATTTGGTGCTTAAAGCAACAACAATACATTTCACATATTAAAGATACTAAATGCTACCAGTGAATGATGTGAATAGGCTACATCTCTTGAGTAATTTTTGGTTTTTTATTTCTTCTCAAAATCTCCCCCAATATAGATATATATTAATGTGACTGGTGTTTAAATTAGCAGACCCTTGTCTTTTGTGGAAAGAGGTCAGCCAACAGGAGATGGGTTCAGCCACCCCTCTGGATTAGGTAAGTGTCAGCTGTCTAGACCTTCCTGCACAGCACAGAGAACCGGGACAAAAGGCTGGTTGTAGACACACAATGGGGAAATACACACACAGACACACAGCCCATTTGACTGTGTCTGGCATTGTTGGGATGTTCCTCAAAAGCATATTTGCTGGAACAGAATAAAAGTGTGACCATGCAATGCATAAAGATTTCATTTGTAACTTTATCAAGCTCCCTGAAACTTGCATTCAGTGTCTCAGAACTAATAAAAAAATATGAATTAAGTATTTTCTGATCAGTAATCCAACTTATAGTGCATTGCAACTGGCCAATCCACAGCTCATAAATCTACATGAATCATGTTTGCATGTTGAGTTTATTGCAAACAATTTAAAGATGAAAGATAGGAGGAAAAATAATGAAGACTCCTGTTGTACACAGGGGTCTTCATTATATTAGAAATGTATGATAAATGTGGTACTCTCTAAGGTGGGTGTACTTTGTGATTGACAAGCAGCTGCTGCATGAGCATGCAGTTCATCCTTGGTTTGCAAAACAGCTCAGCTTAAGTGAGAGGTTATGGCATAAAAGAGGATCCTGTGGCATTGGACCAATCATAGAATAGCTCTTTAGAGCAGAGCCTCACAACATGTGTATACAGTGGTGCAATGTGTTACGACCAGTGCTTCATTCATATTATGACCTGACCCCTAGATGGCAAGTAACAAATGGATAACTGGAGCTTGTTAGCTTATTTCCACTTCGACTAGATTACCAAGGACTTGGGGTTCTCTTTAGCTGTTTCAGAAATGGATGTGTTGCTATGTCCAGAAAGAGACTACTCACTACATCTCTTTATTCACCAGCCATATACAATATATTGCCTTGTAAGCTGTGCAGAAATCTATGATTTGATGTAGGTTGTGCACACAGTTTGTGCAAAGTCCTTCACCGCTCAGCACCCTTCTTGAAACCTTTAATGGGCAGTTATTCTGAACCATTATAAAGTACTTTAATAGTCGCCGGTCAAATCAGGTGAAAACTGCTTAAAATAGTTTGAAGACTGTGCCCCAAATAAAGCACCATCTTATCTGTGCTGGTGTGGGATTTTCCTCATAGATTACATTTCAGGACTGGCTGAATGCTCTTTCTCTCTTTTTATATAGTTTTTTTTTGGTTTGTGCAGGCGAGTGCATGTTAAGAGGTAGAGCTACATTCTGTCCTTCCCTAGTCCTGCAAAGATATGCTTCTGCCAGCACTAAGAGAAGTTATTTTAAACTCATACTCTTCAGCTATTGATCATGTTACCCCAGTCAGTAAAACATGGGCTGAAGTGATTGTGGGCTGACTGACAGCAGCTTGTCTGGGTTCACTGATGAAAACAGTCTAGTTTTAAGGTATAACAACTGGAAAACCTCTGATTATACCGAGTAGGATATCTTGTCTCTGGTGTCTCTGCGTGCAATAAAACTTTATTCATTGAGTTAAATTTGCAGCCTAAAATGTGCACACTTTCTAAATCCTCAAACCTGCTAACCTTTCTCTGATGATAATGCAGTTTTCTGGCCCTGACTCTTTGTACCCATATTTAAGAACTCCAGGGGTCATTTAATAACCCAGTACCCTCCTACCTAAAAATAGCTCTGGTTTGTTTGTCTACTCCCTTAAAAAAAGGTACAGGGTGTTTTTTTGGAGCAATGGCCTTGGTTTAAATAACCTCTGTGTTGAATTCAGTAAACACAGATAAAAGTTACGCTCTTCTCTCATCTGGTTGGTTGATGTGGTGCATACAAACTTGAAGAACAACGTATGATCGAATAATCTAGTGAAAATTTGCTCACTTACATATGCAGTAACATCCATGTGGGTAATTTTGAGTCAGATGGTTGCATTTCTCTTTGCTAGAGCTGAGTGGAAACTTCTGCTGTACTTTGCAGATAAAAGAGGAACCTGACTTGGGGCAGAAGTGCAAACTCTTATTTTCAGTTCCAGCTTTGAAGGGCGACTCTCCATGAGCTTATCAGAATGCATAAATATCCAGAAAAAACTCTGCAGCATTTTTGTGTTGGCAAATAATCAGAAGAGCAGCGCAGGAAGGACAGCTGTCATCACTACAACTGTCTCACATTATTATCAAAGGTAAACCATGCCACCTACTGGTGAGATAAACTGCAGCTTTTGGGGGATTGTACGTGTATAACCAAAATATGAGTAGGAAATCATTGTTTTGCATAGGCTGTTTTCATTTATTTATTTGTCTTTTAACAATGCAATTTTTTGGGAGGGGACAGGAAACACAAAATCTATATTTCAGGAAATTGGAAAATTCTAATCTTATCATTTGCACCATGCACTGAACAGAGGCTCATTCACCCCTCCTCTCCCAAATGGCCATCTCTTGACTATAGCTCCTTTGCTCACATCCAGGACATGCATGGGTCAAGTTTTAAGCTCTGCTTAAACTAGAGTTTCCTTTTGACAATGTTATAATCGTAACCTTGTGCTTAAATTAGAGTCTTCTACTTTTTCTTTCTTTCAAACAACAGAAAATTATTTCCTTAACTCAACAGGGCTTAAATAGACTGGGAATACCGCACTAACACAGTTTTCTATGGGAGGGAGATCAGCTGTGCACAGACTCCCAGTGGTCTTCCATTTATAGAGCTCAGGTTTTAGGCGGTTCAGTTTGAAATATAAACCAGTGTAAGAATAGCAGCAATGATCTGAGGGTCATGATTTTTTGTTTCACTTTTTTTAACATCTGTTTCATCTCTGCTGCCACAAATACAGATACGAGTATTGTGGCATGAGGAGAAGTAAAGTGGAGTTCCTGCTTTATACACTCAAAAATAAAATATGCCCAAAATGCTGACTTTAATTTGATATAATGTAAATCTTACAAGTAATTTTGAGCAATGTACAAATGATAATAGAACAATGACATTTACTTGATTGGTGTACATTCAGTTTATACCAAGCATATTTTTTCTTAATTATTAGATATTTAAAAAAAAATAAATACACATTTGATTTGATATATTTCAGTTGCATTTTTTATCAACATTATTGCTATTAATGAATACATTTTTAATGTATATTTACTTTTACTTTATTATATAACAGACATTTCCCTGTAGTGAGATGGGTATTCTTATTAATTTTACTTAGATACTACTTAAATAAATACATATTAACTTATTTACTTACATTTGTCAGTTAATGAGCTCTTCATCTTTATTTTTAATTGAGTTCTTTCTTTTTTTAATTTAGGAGCTGTCTTGTTTTATGATCTTGCCCAGAATTAGGGATGAATAAAGTACATCTGATCTTTTATTACAAATAATGTTCAAATATATGCCAAAATAATGGATTAATAGTAAGTGTTGGTTGGGGTTTTTTTTGTTGCTGTTGTTGTTTTGGATATTTAGGTGTTATATAGCAAAAAAATGAAAAACCAAACACAGGATTAAATATACCTATTTCCAAATGGATTGAGAGTATAATCTGATTTTGTTTTTATCCCTGAGCAGAATTTATGAAGGTCTTAAAATGTAGTTTTGCATCTCAATATAATAATTATTCTTATTTTTAATTTAGTCATAATTTTACTTTAGTCATAACAGATTTATACTTTGCTATTATAAATCAAAATGCGTAATCTTTTTAAGAGGCCCCAAATAACCCAACAACAATCCCCATGTTGCCATATTGCAAGTACTTTTGAGTAATAAATAATTACTTATATAAAAAATTATAATTTTATTTTCAGATTTTGATGTTGCTCTTACTTTATCTGCAACAAATAATATTTGGTTTACCAGCTGACGGTAAATTAACAGGACAAATCACAATTTTAAACATTTTTCAGAAACATCAGCAGTCTGCAAAATTACTCTGACAACTGTAAGGTGGTTGGATGTATTGGGAGTACAGAGCAGTAGTGGACGGTTTTGTGGAGTGGTCTGGGAGGAATCATCTGCTTCCGAGAGATGGTGATGGAGTTTAGAAGGAAGAGGACAGCCACACAACCCAATCCTGGGACAAGACGTTGGTGTGGTGCCAGGGTGCAAGTATCTGGGGATCCACATAAACAACAGACTGAATTGGAAGACCAATAAAGAGGCCATATACAAAAGGGGATGATGAGGCTCTGTTTGCTTTCAGTGTCCACAGCAAATTGTTCGAGATATCAGTCTGTACTGGCAAGTGCAGTGTACTTTGGTGTAGTCGGCTGAAGGAGTAGCATCAGAGGTGGTGATGCTACCTCTGATGGTAGCATAAAATGATTAGAGAGGCTGGCTCTTTTGAAACTGTGGTGGTGAGGAGATCACTGAACAAACTATTATCAGTCTTAGGTAATCCTCGACTGCAGCACTTAACTAGACAGGAAGCAGAGGGGCTTCAAGGAGCTGATTCAGATACACACCTATTACAGAAACAGGAAATCTTTCACACCTCGTGCTATCACTCTATATAATACAGTTTATCTGTCTAGCAGAATGACATCTGATATTATTATTATTAGTATTATTATTATTTTGTTGTTTTTTCATCATCCTTTCATTTGATTTAACTCAAGGATGAAATTTTGCAAGTAGGGGCAAAGTATACTTGTCATTAATTTCTTCATTAATATTTTATTATTCATAAATATTGTTTTACAAAGAGGCGAGCAAAAGCAAATCGCAAACAACATACAAGCAAAGAATTCAATTCAGTTACTAGTTACAGACACGCACAGAGGCCTGCATAACCACACGTGTTCACAGGGAGAAAATAGCCACAGTACAGTGGACGGTAGCAAAGAATTCAAGTTGGGTAGCTTAAACGCTAAAGCTAATAGTGCTAGCTGTGAAACATTATTATAACAACAGCAGTCCAGTTCATCGTGTTAGCATTTTAGGCTGACATTAATACATTTCTTACCACTGATTAGTTACCGTGTTATGCATTGTACATACCTTTTTTAACTGAATGGCTTTAGAAAGAATATTTTATCTATGATTAAACATTTTGACTTGGAAGCAGACAATAAAGCTAGATTATAATGACGCAATTTTTAATAGAAAAAACTATACCGCTTGTAACTGCACAAAAGGCACAAATTTGTGCTTCTTTTTCGTTGATACTCTATTTTAAAACCAATTGTCTCATCTTTTTCTATTCTATTGTTCCAGCTTTTAAAGAGGTAACCTCGCAAAATTTAACCCTTTCTTTGACCTTCATAGTGCTTTAGTGAACATATGAACACCTCGACTGCCTAACAGACAAAACATACTAAGATGCAATAGGTGCACTGGATTAGAACAAAGCCTTCGGAGTGTGGAAGTGCAACGCTTGGCTTTTTGTTACAGATGTCTTTCTTCTCGAGGCCAGCCCCATCCAATTTTTTTATTTCCTGTTTGTGCTAGAGGTCCAACCAGCGGAGCGAGTGCATGTGCACTAATCAACACACACAGAAGAAGCTGGTTAGAGTTAAGATGGCGGCATGTGGGTGAGGAGGCTGGGATCTAACTCGAGCTTTTTCGCCCTTAAAAGATTCCTATGAATCCTCATATATACAGTAATCGAAAGAGTACCCATTTCCACACGTCTCGGTGTGATTTTGGATTAGCCCAATGACATCTATACACTTCGTGGTTCACCCGTTGCCCGGGACCGAGGATCAGCTCAATGACAGGTATTTTGTTGCGGCCCGTAGAAAAAGAAGACTTGAAATCAATATTTATGTGCGGGCAGCATTGCTTAGTATTCGAGGTAATATTTGTGCTCGATGTTGACATTGTCATGTGAATATGTTCGGGTTTAAATAATTTAAATGACCCCCCCACTCGGGGGGTAAAACGAGGCCCGGCATTTTGAGGGATCCTTGTTAGCTTGCTGCTACCTAAACAGAGTCATTTGCTAACATGCTAACCTGTTAACTGGCTTTCAGTCGAATAGCTAACGCTAGCTGTCGGTTTCCTTGGTTCTCTGGATGGATTGGCTCTTAGTCAAAGTTCCGCGGTTGGGGGATGGGGTAAAGAGAGGGTATTAAAGGTTGTAAAACACAGCTTTGTACACGAAAAAGATTTCAATTTTTTACTGTTACCATATACGCTCTTTGACAAGTGTCATTGTTTTCTTTGCGAGCGTCTTGTTGATTTACCGTGATCTATGCAGCGGCTAACGTCAGCTTACCGATAGCTAGCTGCTAATGCTAGCAACCTAGTTAATTCGCTACCACGCTCTTAAGAAAGCCAAATATTTGCATTTCAGGGCGTTTGTGGAAGGCTCTTCTTTTTCTTGACGCTTCATTAAGCATTTAATTACTAACATCATTTGAAATTTTGTCACCGCTTGTCTGCTTTTAGCATTGCGCACTGAGATAAATATCTAAAATATGCAGCGAAGTACTGTTAGCACCATCGCATTCAAATTAATCTTGTTATTGACTTTAATAAGGTGGCAAACCAAGGCTTTTAAAGTTTACGGTCTGTGCTGGATTCTAAATTGCCCTGAGTGCTCACACGCGACATTTTAAGTCTTTTCACTGTTGCCTTAATACAATGTGGCACTGCACAGTGTATTTGGCCACATACTACATTGTCGCTTGGAACAAAGTGCTGTTATGCATCACTCTGACTTTATGGATTTTTAGTTCTGGACTGAAGCGGTCCCTTATCGGTGGGTTTAGCGAGGGTGTCCAGGAGATTGTTTACGACCTTTTTTTTTTTTTTTGGCAGAACATGCGATTTATGATAAAACTATTTATAACACCCATTGAGACTTAACTGATTAATGAGCTGCACTACTTAAAGACAAAGAGGTCAAGAAGTCAAAGTGTTTTTAGAATGACCTTGAGATTAAATACTGGTTATGGGCACGGGAGGATTTAAACATCCTCTGTTGGTTGATGTACGGTCCAAATCTGCGGGGATCAGCTTTGGTCTGATTGACAGGAAAGCGCAGTTTGCTCTTGATGGTCAGAAGCACCGCTGAAACATCTTGATTGTATGGACTATTCCTTCCTTAAAAGAGGTCAGGCTTTTTCGATCCCCAGGCATGCATGTCATTGCATGCTGCTGTCACCATGTGGTGCTATGCCCCCCCCCCCCCCCCTCACTCACTCTCTCTGTCTCTCCTCCATGAATTTGCAGTTGTCAAAGCAGATAAGTGCTTCTATCTGACATAAAAAGGCTTAGTCCAGCTTGCCTAGCATGAATATCTGGTCAGATTTCTTTGTTTGACCTGAGGTTTGCTTGCACACATTCATTTAGGACAGTGAAATGGCAAATGGCATTCCCCTGTAGTGAGATGGATATTTTATGTGGGGTTTTTTTCTGCTGCGGTGAAACAGTTTTAAATGGCTCATTGAAGGGAATAGACTTGTCTGTGCTAGGGTACTACCATTTGTTTGATGGGAAGGGTAGTGAATGGCTGACCTGGATGCTTTGTGAGTCATTTTCTCTTACTTTTTTGCAGTGTTAGGAGTGAGGCATGAGCTTTTAATATGTTCTGTGTCTGATGAGAATTCTGCCTGTTCTGTTGTTATGTCCCAGTGGTTTAGAGGCATTGGATGTAATTTAAAAATATTTCCTGTTTATATTCTACCTTGCATTTGATTGCTTTCTAAAGGGTGGAATTCGATTGCATATTTACTGGCATTTTCTGACATTCTGCATAGGCTGTGCATCTATTTTAGTATACATATCTTTTTTTGTATGTCTAAGTAGTGAGATTTATGTGATTTTGTATGTTTGGCCTTGACAGTAACATGTACATTGTGATGCTTTTTGTTTTTCTCACATCTTGGAGTTTGCATTTTGAGTTAGGTCACTCATCACATCACCAGTGATCTTTTGCACTTAAGAGTTCAGGAAACTGTGCAATCCAGACCTCGTGTGTGCTGAAGCATGATTGGATAACTGCATTTCCTTGAGTGTGTGAGGTGCAAATGGGTTTCATGACATGGGACACTTCTTCATAAAAGAGACTGATAGTCTAAATTAAGTATGGAAGTTGATGTCTAATTTCTTTCTTTCTTTTTCTGTGCTGATTTTTAGTGGACTGCAGAAGCAGCTGCCTATTTCAGAAAGTTATAAAACAGAGTATTAAAAGTTTACAGCAATCCTTGAATGTTTTTTTTTTTTTACCAATTAAAACGATTATTTTGGACTGGCAAGACAGACAACTGCTTTTCATTGTGTCAGTGGAAGATTTTTATTAAATTTTTTTATTGTCAGGTGGTTCTGGGAAAAAAAAAATCAGTATCTGTTTTCTATTTGGGCCATTTCAGTTTCTCGTTGACACCATGTAGGGCTAAGCATGTGATATTTTCATACCATCCTCACATTGTTCTTACTAGAATTGCAGATAGAAGATTCAGTTGCCTGCAGACAGCTGGATGGTGGTCATGACTCATCTTAAATGTCAATATAGGCAATCTTACAGCACATTTGTCAGGATTGTCAAGTGGAAAAGGGACCAAAAATAGTTTACTTTACACTTGGGGCAACTCGAAGCAAAGCTTGAAAGAGCTGTTATAATTTATTTTATATTTTCTTTAAACTGCTTTGTGTCTATTTGATAAAAGGCATGAAGCAGTGAAAATCAATGAAGTGTAATTTTTTCCACATTGCCAGTAATGGTGGGTTGTGGATTCATAACCTTTGAACTATATAGTACATTAAAAACTGACTGAGGCCCAGTTTTCCAGGCGTGGATTAAGCTTAGTCCCAGACCATAAACGTATTTTTTTAATGAAGGTTATTGAATTTTCTTTTAGCCTGGGACTAGACTTAAACCATGTCTGGGAACTTGCTGCAAGGTATTTCAAATGCATACTACAACTCTGGCTTGTGCCTCTGACTGATATCTTCCTATGGATCATCCTTCTTAGAGGAAACTTTGGAGCCTAACAAAGAGCCTTTTAGCTACAGTTAAACAAAAATCAACAGAACTATAAGAGAGAGTTTTTACCAGTTTGTAACCATTCATTAATTTAAGTATAATATACATTTTATTCTCAAATAGTGAGAAATTTAAAAGGTAACACTGAGTCATTCCATTGACTCTACACACTCAAACAGGCTCATAATGCTTGCTGCACAAACATCATCACATACAAGTTCCCACAGATATTTCGTCAGTGCTGATCAAGAACATTTATTTTTTGTGTGTGTTATCAGCAACCTATTGTATGTCATTTTTTTAAAAGCAAAACATTATCAAGTGTTTAACATTGTCATCTTTTATCGTGGGCTTCTTTCTTGTCTTGCTATAAGGTAGAAAAGAGGTTTTGTTTTCCTAGTTCCTAATTGAATTGAATTAACAAGTTGTCCTGAGATCATTATGATCATTCAGATAAACTGAAAAGATGCATATATGTTAAAGCCTTCTGAAATAAACCTATATTCTTTGTGCTTTTAAAAATGTTTTACAGTAATTTGTATGCAAATTAAAAGGGCTTGTGTATATAAACAGTAACTCATGTTACAGCATTTCTCTCAGTATGCTTTTTTGACTCTCACACAGGAACCTGTATTGAGGTCTTAAATTGGTCTGGGTGATATGTTAATATAGTTTGTTTTTGTTTTGTTTTTTTCTCAGACTCCGTGAAGTCTCAGAGAAGCTCAACAAGTATAGTTATAACAGGTGAGTGTGTATCTGCATTGTATTTTAGGTGGTTTTATTCAGTGTGATCACTTATTGCAAACATTATTTTGCTTGCTGTCCTGTGTTGGGTCACTTTTTTCTTTTTCCTTTAATGCAGTCATCCACACCTTAGTCTGCTGGAGCAGGCCACCCTAAAACAGTGTGTTGTCGGTCCAAACCATGCCGGATTTCTCCTTGAGGTAATGCTATAAGTCATCAAATCAAACAGCTGCTGATCTGCTGCCAGGTCACAGTTATCAGATGCCCTCTGACTTTGCTGTACAACATGAGATAATATGCTTCAATAGATGTAGATATGGACTAGTTTTTTTTTTTTTTTAAATATGTTGTTAATATTCGTCATAATTCTGCAGTTGGTTCAGCTCAGTTTGAACACTGCAGTGAAGAGTCATTAGTTAGTTGACCTCAGTTTGTATATTGCAAGTGGGTGAAAGATGCTTAGCTGAAGTGTTGAGTGTGTTTATTCATGTCAAGCTGATGCCACATTATGATGATGTTGAATTATAGATTGCACTGTGATAAATGAGTTGGTATGGTGTAGTTAACATGCTAATTAACTATCTTAGAAAAATAGTTTAGAAAAGACTGTATTTTACTCAGTTTTGTTTTCATTTCCTAATGTAATAAATTAATGTAAATGTATTTGTTTTCCCTTTTTGATTAATGTAATACATTAAAAGTCACTGTTGCGACTCTTTCAGGATGGACGTGTATGCAGAATCAGCTTTGCTGTCCAGCCGGATCGCCTGGAGCTCAACAAGCCGGATGGCAGCGATGGGTGAGAGACTTGTTTATGATGGGATCTGTCCCAGGAAACCTTTTTAGCTTTTAGCTTTGGCACTGAATTGGAAAACAGATTGCTTGTGGAGACGTCTCATTCAAGATGCAGCGAATATGCTCAGGCTCATGGATCTTGGTTGCTGTAATGTGAATTCTAGTCAATACTTATGCCCTTTTTGGCAAGTATAACACATTTGGACATGGTTTCATTTCTAGCATATTACTGTGGTATTGTTTGTTTCAACAAAGACTAGCTCCAAAGTCTTAAATCTATAGCTGTAAACATGTATTTCTATACATTATCTTACCTAAACTGCTGTTTGAATATCAGATGCTCTTGTTTTAGTTTAATTCAAATCAA
>NW_005187526.1:75216-101687 GCF_000239375.1 Pundamilia nyererei
TTTTTTTTTTTTTTTTTTTTTTTTTGACACCAATAGACTAAAAACATAGCAGCCCTAAAATTGTTTTGTAAGGTTCTGAAAGCCAGTTCCCTTTTTGGCTGAGCAAGTGTGTGCCATATACCACAACTTTTTTTTTTGTTTGTTTGTATGTTTCTATAAAAATACCTTTTCACTAGCTGCTTTGTTTCTCGTTGGCTATGAACATGTATTTTGGTGAGTGTCTCATTGATAGTTGTTGATGTCCTGCCAGCAGACCAACATCCAACAGTGATTTCATATACTAGCTGTTCAATATGCATGCGAGTTGGGCTGTAAGAGACTAAGGAGCCCTCTGCTCCAGATTTTGCTGTAGAGCATATGTTTCGTTCCCTGCCACAGACTCGCAGAACAACAGGACATGGCTTAGCTATTCATTTGGCACTATTGTGGGTTGTTGGGAAGCCCGACGAAAAGAGCCTTGACAAGTTGTCTTTGGGAAGTTTGTCAGCATACTCAACAAACACATTTGCGTGGTTTTGAATTGTAATGGATTGTGTCAGTTTGTTGACTGGTGGATTGAATTTGTTGTTTGCTTCTATTATATCTGAATCATTTGATTTTCCTTTTCTGTATTGCATTTCCTTCTGTAACAGTGTAGTAATACCTGATTATGTTTCGTTAAAAGGGTTTTTTTCTTTCATTCAAAAGACAAATTATACAAATGTACAACACATCACTTAGGAATATTGCAGCAAAGTACTTTTGTTTAGACTCATACATTATTCAATTATTAGGAGAAAGCACTCGCAGCCCCAAAACCCAAGAACTTTTAAAAATGGAAAGTCTTGATGGAGGAATGAGTTGCAGCCAATTCTGATTCCCAAGGGTGTTGCCATGCTAGTCTCCAAAATACCCCCTCCTGTTTCATAGTTTAATAATAAAATGAATCCTGAACCAAGGGGTGTAAATTAACTAATACCTGGGGTAAATTTACTTTGTTAACCCAGGTTATAAAGGTTAAAAAAATAAATAAATATATATATATATAAAAAAACGAGAGGATTTTTTTGGTTTGTTTGTTTTTTAGTCCTTTTGGGACATCTGTAGGTTTGTAACTGATCTCCCATCTTTTGTTTCCAGTTCAAAGTTGAGCAGTGGTTCAGGGACAGGAAGGAGCTCCAGGCCAGGCAGGACCAGTGATCCACCCTGGTTCCTGTCTGGTTCTGACACACTGGGCAGACTGGCAGGCAACACCCTTGGGTAAGTTCTGGCAGGGCTGACAGTCGAATGGTCCTGTGAAAGCTCAGTGTATAGAGCTTAACAGTGGCTCAGCAGTGAGTTAGTGGTGTTTTCCTTGCTTTTTTTTCACTGCCACACATTCTGGTGAGAACATTTTAGGGTGTTGTAAAATGTAAATAAATGTATCCCCAGCGGACGCATCAAAAAGCATCAGCTTTTTTATCCTTGTGGTTTTCTTACTGCTTTTCATATTGGTGACCACTGGAGAACCACTTGCTACTACAAAATATTGTTGTTGTAAGACCTTAATACAATTCAATGCCTAGGAACAATGGTTTCGAACATCCCAAATAAACAAATCTATTACTTCCTCTTGGAGGAAATTAATCTGTGTATATGCTATTATTCTACAATGAAATTTTTTTCTTTCACTTTGCCTAATTAAATGAGGAAAAGGGGCACCAGTTTAATCAGAATTTTGTGGGTTTTTTAAAAAATTTTTTAAGTCTTGCTGATTCCATCTCAGTGTGGACTAGCCCGTCTCTGCTGTCACAAAGACCAAATTCCTTTGTAATCAGATGTGTGCGTGTTTGTAGTCAGGTGGTGTGTTTTTGCGGTTGTGTCTGATTGTGGCTTTAAACTGTATGTAACAGGAGTCGCTGGAGCTCTGGTGTAAATGGAGGCAGTGGTGGAGGTGGAAGTGGAGGAGGAGCAGGAGGAGGTGGAGCAGGAGGTGGAAGCAGTGGAGGAGGAGGCGGAGGAGGCGGAGGCACATCGGGTAGGTCGTCAACAGCAGCTCGCGACTCCCGTCGACAGACCAGGGTCATCCGTACAGGAAGAGACCGAGGCTCAGGACTTCTGAGTAGCCAGCCTCAGCCTGTCATACCTGCTTCTGTCATCCCCGAAGAACTCATTACTCAGGTACAGCACGCTCAGCCTTTACACAAACCCTTCCTCTTAAGAATGTTTTTGTAGCCTCTTTTAATCCTGTCTTTACAGTAATTAACAGTGATATTCATGAGAAATGTTTTTTACTTTTGTGACCTTGTACATTCCCCAGGCCCAGGTAGTTCTTCAAGGGAAATCCAGGAGTGTGATCATTAGGGAGCTCCAGAGAACCAACCTAGATGTCAACCTCGCCGTAAATAACCTGCTGAGCCGGGATGATGAAGATGGAGATGATGGCGATGACACTGCCAGCGAGTCTTACCTCCCTGGAGGTTTGTCACACAAATGGCAAATGGCTCATATGTAATGACGTTGTTTTGTGAAATCACTACTCTTTAACACTGAAACAGTGTACTTTTAATTTGAGTGCAGCACATTAAGATATAAGTAGGCTTTTGGCAAAAGGTTTTGCTGTTTTAAATTCTGATCATTGTAAATTGAAATTGTTTTACCATAATCATAAAAAAAGATTTGAGGGGTTTTATGATTCTGTCTTAAAATTTGAAATTTTATGTGTGCTTCCCTTGTACAGAGGATCTGATGTCCCTGTTGGATGCAGATATCCATTCAGCCCATCCCAGCGTCATCATTGATGCTGATGCCATGTTCTCTGAGGACATTAGTTACTTTGGCTATCCCTCTTTTAGACGCTCGTCACTGTCTCGCCTGGGATCCTCCAGAGGTAACTCAACAACTCTCTTCTGACTAGTGATGGGAAGGCAGGGTGTTCTAAAGGCTTTGGTGGCAGCACTGGTGATGGCTTTTGTTCATCTGGGGATGGCTTTATAAGGGAATACTACTTAAAAGCTGGAAATCAAGGCGACTGTGGGTATAATACCAAATACTGCACTTACAGTTAACCACCGTTCAGGTGTTTCTGTAAAGCTTGTGAAAGCGAAATGGTTCTCGTGGTCTACTGTGTACGTTTCCCTTTAGTTTGTTTAGCTGAGTTTATATTATGAATGTTTGGTGTTTTATGCTGCATGGCTGTAGTACATACTGTGAGCTCTCTGAGAAAGGCCCGCTAGGCCCACCTGTCCTAACAAGGACCCTTCAAGGGTCTATTTAAAACCCTCCCTAGCCCACTTTTAGCCCATATGCATGCTTTCTTTCTGTCTATCCACTTCCTCTTCTGTCTCGCATTTTAATGAGCCTGCAATGTGACTCACCACAGTATAATTTAGATTCCCACTCAATCTCAAGTATTGAAATTGATTGATTTTTTCATTATAGTGATTCTAAAGAATCTATCTTTCTCTCTCTATTCTTAAAACGATGTTGACGGGTCTTTCCCAGAGAGTGGCTTACTTCTATCCCACTGGTGTGACCTTATTGCATACCAGTTCTCCTTCTTCCCTTAGAGCGTGACTCAGAGCTGTTGCGTGAACGTGAGTCTGTATTGAGGTTACGTGAGCGTCGGTGGCTCGACGGGGCCTCTTTTGACACGGAGCGCGGTTCCACCAGCCGTGAGGGGGAACAAAGTCTTGACAAGAAGAGTATCCCTGTGCAGAGCCCCGTTTCCCTGGGAGAGGAGCTCCAGTGGTGGCCTGACAAGGTAAGAAAAGCACAGAAGACTGTTCAGAGATTGTCTTTTTAAAACAAACAAACAGGAAGTTGCGTCATTATTGCAAGGCAAGTGGAGATTTCACCTGTTTCCTTTGTTCGTCTGGTGTCTGTGCATCATGATTGGAGTTGAGTTGGATTGAAGTTTTTCTTGATCCTACATTTGCTGAGATCTTCAATTTCCTTTCTAGGATGGTGTGAAGTTTGTGAGCATTGGAGCAATGTTCTCAGAGCTGGTAGCTGTGAGCTCCAAAGGAGAGCTGTATCAGTGGAAGTGGAGTGAATCCGAACCCTACAGGAATCCACAGGTGATGAATTCAACCCGTGTTACTGGAAGAAAAACTAAAATCTAGTGAAATAAGATATATATGTATCTTTTATTGTAGCAACAGCTTATATCACTAACTTCCTGGTATTTGTCACATCAGAATCCTGCTATTCATCACCCACGTATATCCTTCCTGGGGCTGGCTAATGAGAAGATTACCTTACTGTCTGCCAATAGCATCAGGGCCACTGTAGCTACAGAGACCAACAAGGTAGGTTTTTAATTGCTCTTCTTTACATTAGAACAAGGTTGTTTGTGCAGCCTTGAGATAATTATTGCTGTTTGTTTGTTTTTTTTGTTTTTTTAATTGTTCATGAACTATTCTAACAATTGACATTTATTTAATCATCTGTTCATTAGCTGATGTTTGTATGGATGTCATGCAGGTGGCAACCTGGGTGGACGAAACACTGAGCACCGTAGCCTCAAAGCTGGAGCACAGTGCACAGGCTTTCCCTGAGCTGCAGGGGGAACGCATGGTGTCGCTGCATTGCTGTGCACTCTACACATGTGCACAGCTGGAGAATAGCCTCTACTGGTGGTGAGAAGAAAATGTTGTTTTTCTGTGAAGTTACATTGATTTATAGTTGTTTACGGGAAATGGCAACATTCGCTTGAAAGCGTCCCCATAACATTGTCGTACCACTCAGTTTGTCTTACGAGCCAGGACTGTTCATTACGAGCAGAACAATAGGTTAAATCAAGAATTGTCCGTGTTAGTTGTAGCACTTACTGTCTACGTGCCATAACATTACTAAGTGCTACCAGTGATGCATGTATTATTTTTTCCAGCTTTTGTGTCTGAAAATTGTACACCTTGTGTTCCCTGTTCATATAGTTTGATTGAAAGGATTTTTTCTATGCTAACCCCCCCACCCCACAAAAAAAGAAAAAACTAAAGAGATATTTTTAAAATGTCAAAAGATCCTGAAAATTTGTACATCAACTTCAGTAACCTCTGTCTTATGGCAAAACACACAAAGGAGTCACACACTTTGGTAATCTTTGGTACAATGCAAAGATTACCAAGTGATGTCACAGTCGGCATGAGAGCATTGTATATTGTATCATAGGAAAAGTGTAGATGTCAGTGAAGTGTTTTGCTTTTTGTTTTTATTTGTTTGTTTTTGTTTTAAGTTTACTGCTTCCATCTCTCTGCAGGGGTGTTGTGCCTTTCAGTCAAAGGAAGAAGATGCTTGAAAAGGCCAGAGCCAAGAACAAAAAGCCAAAATCCAGTGCTGGCATCTCCTCAATACCCAACATCACTGTGGGAACACAGGTAGGAAGAAACTTGTTTTGTTTTTTGTTTTTTTTTGTATGTTGTTGGGTTGTTTTTTTTTTTTGTTTTTTTTTAAAATCTTTTTTGTTTTGAGGAGATTTTATTTCATTATTGTTGTTATTATTATTATTATTATTATTTTGGAAAATGGGGACCAAGGTCATCCTCAGTTAATTTGCCATCTCAAACTTTACCTGTAATAAACACTGGGCACCGATCAAGTTACGAGTTTCTTTTTCCTTAGGTGTGTTTGAGAAACAATCCCCTTTACCATGCCGGTGCAGTGGCCTTTTCTGTCAGTGCTGGAATTCCCAAAGTGGGTGTCCTCTTGGAGTCTGTCTGGAACATGAACGACAGCTGCAGGTTCCAGCTGCGCTCACCAGAGAGCCTGAAGAACATGGAGAAGACCACTAAGACCCAGGAAATCAAGTCAGTTTCATTTTTATTTAGCAGAAAGCTTTTACATGTTTGGATGTGAATAGTGTTTCAGCAGATGGTTTGTTATGTTACGTCGTCGTTGGTAACTGCCTGGAAAAGGACACATACTTAGTTCAGTAAGCCAATGATGGGTCTACCATATGCTAGTTTTGAAAGTTACGAAGCAGGTAGTCACGGTAGCTGTGCAGTAAGCTCATCATTAGACAATTCTTGGCATCTTTCTAAGCAAAATTTGCTATTAAAATGAAGTCAAATTGGGGGAAAAGGACTTGGTAGGTGATTGGGTGAATTATATCTTATGTACTGTTGCACCTGAAAGTATGCTCTTGGTGCAGCTTTGTTAGCCAGTAGTTTGTCAGGATAGTAATAGACCTGAATTAACTGCCAGCCACAGGTGTGTAGCTTGAAGCCTGGCAAGATGGATTCTATCTTGATCATAAGATTTTCATTCTGTCTCAATAGACATAAGTACACATAAATACACATGCCGTTGCAGAGAGTAGTATGCTCAGAAAAACAGCAGGAAAATGAATCCATTTGTCTTGGTCTCCTCTCATAGGACTGAAAGCAAGCCAGAGCTGGTGAAGACTGAAATGGGTCCTCCTCCCTCCCCAGCATCTACTTGCAGTGATACCTCTTCCATTGCTAGCAGTGCCTCTCTGCCCTACAGTATGTAATCTTGTCTCATACCATCTCTCTCTTTAACTATTTGCTGTATCAACAACATCCAAGGCTTGACTTTCCTATCTCCCAGGCACAGAACCAATTTCTTCCTCTCTCTGTGCTCTCATTAGTCCCTTTGACTTTGAAACAGATGGTGCACACGGTTTTATCAGCAACTTTTTTTTTTCCCCCGCCTGTTTTCCTGTGAAGGAAATGTGGCCAACTATATACTGTGGCATATCTGGTTGCCTTCTTACAACTGCTTATCACATGAACCATGTGGCAAACTGTCAGTTTTAATTACTTTTCACAAGTACACACTAAAGCTTCACCTTTTTGTTTGTTTGTTTTTCTTTTCTTTTGTACTGTGCAGGCCTATTTCGAAGTATTTTTCTGAGCTGCTTATAGTACCTTAATGTAAATGATATACAATGATAAAACGACTAAAATTAAATGTGCTGTCCCGCTTGTAGAGCGAAGACGCTCTACACCAGCTCCCAAAGAGGAAGAAAAGGTCAATGAGGAGCAGTGGCCTCTTAGAGAGGTAGTCTTTGTGGAAGATGTTAAAAATGTTCCTGTGGGAAAGGTAAGTGCATCTGAAGCAAATATTTGAATACAGAGAAGGTCAAACTTTGATTTTTTTTTTTTTTTGACTCTTGCTTTTCCTTAACTGCATCTCAGTTTAACAATTTATTACGTTTATTTATGCCGTAGGTGCTTAAAGTCGATGGCGCATATGTTGCTGTCAAGTTTCCTGGGACATCAAGCAGCATGAGCAACCAGAGCACTGCCGCTCCCCCTGATTCAGACCCGTCATCACTGTTGCAGGACTGTAGGCTCCTCAGAATAGATGAGCTACAGGTATTAACTGATTCAACACAGCTTGTCTTCATTCCAGTGAATGAAACTTAATTTCAGTCACTGAGTTATGTATCTGACTGATGATCTACAGATATTTTGGTTCACTGACTTTGTCATCTCCATCTGCTTGACAGGTGGTTAAAACTGGTGGCACTCCAAAAGTTCCAGACTGTTTTCAGCGAACACCTAAAAAGCTCTGTATCCCAGAAAAGGCTGAGATTCTGGCTGTAAATGTTGACTCCAAAGGTGAGTTTTTTCTGAAGGTCAGCCTTCTATAGAGTTCTTTATCTGCAATATCTCCTGACCTTAATCATCTCGTCATCTTCTAGGAGTCCACGCAGTGCTGAAAACTGGTAACTGGGTAAGGTACTGCATCTTTGACCTGGCCACAGGCAAAGCTGAGCAGGAGAATAACTTCCCTACTAGTAACCTGGCCTTCCTCGGGCAGAATGAGCGCAATGTGGCTATCTTTACTGCAGGACAGGTGAGACAGGCTATTGAGGACCAGCATGTTTTCACTACACGTTGTACAAATATTTACCCAATGCTCCACTTTAAATGTTTAATATTTAATTTTTATCAAGGAGTCTCCCATCATCCTCCGAGATGGAAATGGCACAATCTATCCTATGGCCAAAGACTGCATGGGTGGAATTCGAGATCCTGATTGGTTGGACCTGCCACCTATAAACAGCCTGGGAATGGGGGTGCACTCTCTGGCCAATCTCCCTTCAAACTCCACCATTAAAAAGAAAGCTGCTATTATTATTATGGCTATCGAGGTAAACGCAACCTTTATTAATTCATTCATAGAAAACAAAAAAAACTAAAGCTTCAAGCAGCGATGAGATGCCCATCGGACCCTGGCGTACGTCAGAGCATGCTGCGGTCAAGCTTTGCTGAACGTTTCCAATTGTCACTCTGATGTATGTCATTCATTATGTGTGAATGAGAGGAAATCAAATTTTCATGACGAATGGTCGAATCACAGACGCCACCTGCAACCAAAGCTCAAAAGCGCTGCGATTTAATATGGCCCAGTTCTGTATTTAGATGGACACAATATAAAGTTCATCTGATAAAATCCCTGGGAGGAGTTTGCAAAATTACAACGCCTGGAAATTGCAAAATTGCCATTTTAAACTCAAAATGGTGGACTTCCTGTTGGGGTCCCATTTACCTTTTTTTTTTTTTCTCCATTTTGGCATTTTACACGTGTTTACCAAATTTTGTTTTAAAATACTCTGATTTTCATTTTGTGTGCAAAATGTCAGGAGTTTTTGAGTATGTTAAACCCCTCAAAAAGCCTGAATAAACTTTAGTGCTCGGGTGCTAATAACATTAACATGTACTTGACCAAGTAGAACAAGTCAATGTGATCAGTGTTGCTCTGTGCCCCTGCTCTCCTCCTTTATAGAAGACCAGAATGCTATGTAGATTATAACGAGTACTCACACAAGTTATTTCACTTTCAGAAGCAGACGCTAATGCAGCATGTGCTGCGCTGCGACTATGAGGCGTGTCGGCAGTACCTGGTCAACCTTGAGCAGGCCTTCCTGTTAGATCAGGGCAGCCAAGCCCTCGGAGCACTTTTGGGTCATCGATGTGATGGAAACCGCAACATCCTCCATGCTGCCGTCTCAGTCTGCTTCCCCGTTAGTAACAAGGAGACCAAAGAAGAGGAAGGTAAGCGGGTGTGTGTGTGGTTGTGGACTGTGTGGACAAAAAAGTCTTTTAGGATCGATCAGATTCTCCCCTGCCAATTTGGAACTGTTAGAAATACAATAGCAAGGTGACTTTTCACTCGAACGCTCACATTAATATCAATAATAGGGACTTTAAGTAGTAAAAATAGAAATGGAGTTGGAAATGCCCGAAAAGTCATGGCAATACTTTACCTCAAAAGAATGAATGGCCACACCTGCCATTTGCAGTGATTTACTTTGGAGCCTTTTATGTTCTTTGGAAGTAGCCTGCAAACGTCCAGAAAGATTCCTCTGCCATCTGCTGTGACCATCTTTCAACCTCAGTTAATGTAGTAGAATGGGAAAAGTGAGGCTGATAGGAAATTAAAAACTTGCCAGATGTAAAGACTTTAACCCCTGTGGTGACTCTTAAAACAATATGTAACATGTAATCCAACATGCAACTGCAGGCAGTTTCCATGCATTACAAAACATGCTGTACGTTCATGAACGATCCTCAATCATGCAGTTTCTATATACAAATACACAGAGTAAGGAACAGTTTTTTTTTTTTTTAATGAAGCAAGTATTTTAATCCATCAACATATAGATATTATATGTTATATATGTATTATATATGTATATGTAAATGTATGTATTTCAGCTAATTCCTTTCCACGCTCAGTGACCATGTTATTTCATTTCAGAAGCTGAAAGGTCAGAGAGGAACACATTTGCAGAGCGTCTGTCTGCTGTGGAGGCAATTGCCAATGCCATCTCTGTGGTCTCAAGCAATAGCTCTGGAAATAGGACCGGCTCCTCCAGCAGCAGAGGGTAAATGAGCTCCACAGAATGTATAACAAAAAATGCCCTACAGCAAAGAAATTTTTTGGCTGTCCATTTTGGCAGTACCACCGAAACAGGATCTAAGTTATTGACTCGTTTGTCTTTGGGGGGGATTGTCACTAGCCTTCGTCTTAGGGAGATGATGCGGAGGTCTTTAAGAGCAGCAGGTCTTGGTCGACATGAATCTGGCCCGTCATCCAGTGACCATCAGGATCCTGTGTCCCCACCCATTGCTCCACCAAGTTGGGTTCCTGACCCTCCACCCATGGACCCTGGTGAGTGCATCTGAAAAAAATGGTAGAGTTAGATTATTTTTATGTGGTGTTATAAGTGAACAAAGAAAAATAAATTAAATGTATTTTTATTTCTGACACAACCATTCTCCAGCAACACATCGAATTTGATTTTCTTTTTTTAATGTAATGTAAAACACACAGTGGTAGCCATTTGTAGAATATTGCAGAAGTTATTTTGCTGTTTAATTTACAGTCATCACTTTTGAGATTTCCAAATAAATAGATTCTGACTCATTGTGTGGGCGTTTTTAATTATTTATCAACTATGGAGTTCTTGATGGTCTTTTCACTTGTACTTGTAGAAATCCACCCAGACCAGTGCAATGTCTTTTTTTTGTTTTTACCATAGTTGTTAATCAGTGAGGTAGTTTTGCACCACCTTACTGGAAAGTGGAGCCTTACATTTTAAGTGCCCTCCCTTCCTTTTATAGAATTACAATAACAACTGTCTTTTGATTTTCATAATCCTGATTTTATTAAAAATACAAACTGTGTTTGTTTTTCATGAAAAGATGGAGACATCGACTTCATTTTAGCACCAGCTGTGGGTTCACTCACCACTGCTTCCACTGGTAGCAGCCAGGGACCGAGCACCTCCACAATACCAGGTGCATACCTTCTTTATCACGTGCCTCTTTTCCACTAAAGCAGTTTGGTAAATTTAAAAAGAAAACCTTTTGACACTTGGAAAACCAAGTCTTTGCCGGAAATTCTTGTGTAGCAGTGGAGCCAACACTTTGGTAACTTAGAAACCTATAACATGCTGTGTCAGGGTGTTTGGAGGAACGGAGATAAACTCACATTGTGACCACCTTACAAAAAAGGACGGCACAACAGTAGCATCCGCCTAATTCAAACCAGAAGAACGATTGTATCAATGAGAACTATAAATAAATCATATAAATACATTGCCAGCTCTATGCTTAAATCTTGTAACGCCTACTGACTAACTGTATGTGTTTTCCATATGAGCAGGGCCGTCCACTGAGCCTTCTGTGGTTGAGTCTAAAGACAGGAAGGCCAATGCCCACCTTATCCTTAAGCTGATGTGTGACAGCGTTGTTCTGAGGCCACACTTACGGGAGCTGCTCTCTGCAAAGTAAGAGTCTTTATTACTGCATTAAAATTGACTGAAAATCTGCTTATTGCTCCCCTGCTATCGTTTGCTCAGGTGCTCTCCTGGAAGTGCTCATGCATATTGTTGCCTTTGTTTGACAGGGATGCCCGAGGAATGACCCCGTTCATGCTAGCTGTCAGTGGGAGAGCTTACCCAGCAGCTATCACCGTGCTTGAGGCTGCACAGAAAATGGCCAAGGGTGAGTTAACAAGCTGGCTGAGAACTGGTTTGCTGGAAACCTTTGTGTTAAAGTGTCTAAATTCAAGAACATGTATTGCATTAACATCTTCACGCTAAGCAAACGGAGCAGGCATGGAGACATTTGCACTAATATTGTGTCACCAACCAGCTGCCATCTCTGAACAGTTTCTGGGAAAGCAGCAGAGTTTTTAGTACATCTGATATCATTGTAAGTGGTTAGGTAATAGCTGGAACATTGGAGGTTATCCATGAGTTATGTGAATCCTGACCTATTTTGGTGCCCTGCTTCCAGCAGCTAACTGAAGTGTTATAAGTGGCATTCCTGTGTTTCCATGGTTTTTTGTTGTTCCCCAAATGTCTTGAACACAGTTGGTGACCTGGGTATCACAGAGAAGGAGGATGCTGATTCAGTGTTCATGGAAATGATTTGCCCCTCGGGTACAAACCCAGATGATTCTCCCCTGTATGTTCTCTGCTGCAACGACACCTGCAGTTTTACATGGACTGGAGCTGAGCACATTAACCAGGTCAGCCTGTGACAATCCCATTACACTAAAATGTACTCGCTAGAAGAAGTGTTGTGTGTCTGGAAAGTAAGCGGTCTACTTTTAGAATGGCCAAACTCTTTTGCGAATATATTTCTATAGATGTTGACATTTTTCATGACACTTGCGTTGTATTTAGGATATCTTTGAGTGTCGAACATGTGGCTTGCTGGAGTCCCTCTGCTGTTGCACTGAATGTGCAAGGGTGTGTCACAAAGGACATGACTGCAAGTAAGTCCTAGTTTTCAGTGTGGGCTTTTTCACTCCTTGCTAATGCTCGTCTCTCTTACCATTGTTACCAGCTCTTGAAACTAAGTCACTAGACTTTGTATATCCTCTTTCCCAGGTTGAAAAGGACTTCACCTACAGCGTACTGTGACTGTTGGGAGAAATGCAAGTGTAAAACGCTCATAGCTGGTCAGAAGGCAGCTCGCCTGGATCTGTTGTACAGGCTACTCACCACCACAAACCTGGTTACAACACCAAACAGCAGGTGAGCTTGTGAACTCTGCCCCAGGCTTTAATTTGTCTGCTTCATATAGAAGTGCTTCTTGTTCTTTATAGTTAGCAAATGAATTTAGAATTTAACTTGCCACTCTGCTAAAGCTCAATTGTGTTACATAAGTGAGCAGAGGTGGTAGGTCTGTCTGACTTGTTTCTATCTGCAGGGGAGAGCATATATTACTGTTCCTGGTGCAGACTGTTGCCAGGCAGAGTGTTGAGCACTGTCAGTACAGACCACCGCGCATCAGAGAAGATAGGAACCGCAAGGCTGCTAATGCAGAAGGTTGGTTCAAGACCTTTGTCTCATTTACCCACCTTTTTAACTTTAGGTCCATGCTAATTAGAGATTTTACAAGAGTTCATTTGAAAGCAGAACACAGATCCTGAGAGAAAGCTGTCGTGTTCTTGTTTCAGACTCTGACATGCCAGACCACGATCTAGAACCTCCCCGCTTTGCTCAGCTGGCTCTGGAGAGAGTCCTGCAGGATTGGAATGCCCTAAAGTCAATGATCATGTTTGGTTCTCAGGAGAATAAAGACCCGTAAGTATCAGAAGCATTGGCGTTTGAGAATGCATTTTTTTTCCTGAACAAGTCTGATCCACTAATTGCACTATTCAGACCCGATTTTAAATGGTGTGTTATAATCCAAATCAAATATTCAATCAACTATAGCTGTGATGTAGTAATTTGTGTAGCTTGTATCTCAATCCTGTATTTCTTGTTTCCCAGACTTAGTGCCAGCAGCAGAATTGCTCACCTCCTACCTGAAGAGCAGGTCTACTTGAATCAGCAGAGTGGCACCATTCGCCTTGACTGTTTTACTCACTGCCTCATTGTCAAGTGTGCTCCTGACATCACTGTAAGTGCAGTTAGTTTTCCGTTCCCAGTGCACACAGTGTAAAATTCACATTCAGTGTAAATAAGTAACCCTGGTAACATATTTTATTGGGATTGGTCACTCTGTAACTTACTGACTTGTATTCATGCACGACAATCCTCATCGGGTGTTTTATCTCCCTGCTGTATTAGTTCATAGATACGTTACTGGGTACTCTGGTAAAGGAGCTGCAGAACAAGTACACACCCGGTCGGAGAGAGGAGGCTATCAACGTCACCAGAAGGTTCTTGCGCTCTGTGGCCCGAGTTTTTGTCATCCTCAGTGTGGAGATGGCGTCATCAAAAAAGAAAAAGTAAGAACACAATTTGCCGAACACTTTTCTTTTTTTTTTTTTCTTTTTAAAGAATTCTCTTGTCTACATTATTCTGTTTAATTTACAATTCTGCTTTGAATCCATGACCATCAAGCAGCTGTTACCAGCATTTATACCTGTACGGTTTGATTTTGCAGGTAGCAGCACTTTGGGTTACGCTTTAGGGTTTCAGAAGGGTTTTCTGTCGTGGATTTAACATTGAAGTAATCTACTGTAAAAAGCCGGGGATGAAGTTGCATTTAAAAGTCCCTGCTTTCTTTTATGACAGTTTTAGTGTCATCATTGACCTAGTGGTCAAGAACTGGATAATCGACTTTAAGGTTTTTGAGAACAGCTCAGTTTTAGACTAACGTGAATGTCTGTGTTAAATTTATGTAGAGCCACCAATGGCCTATACAAGTAGCCAATGATATTGCCAGCATTTATAGTTGTGCCAATTGCTCTGCATTGTCATGGCCAACACATCTCTTGTAAGTGGACTTTCTCCCTTTGAGATGATTCATTCTCTTCCATTTCCAGTCCAACGGTACCAAACACGCCAATCACAGATGTTGCGGGCTGCGTCGATGCAACATCTAGTTACATTTCTAGAGAGGTGCACATCAGGTTTCAGCACAAATTATGGTGTAGGGTTTCTAAATGGTTTCCACGTGAGACTTAACTACAGCAAAGACTTAACACAGAAGCATAAATCCCACTTAAGGTTATACCAGAACAAATGAAAAGAACGGCCCAAGGCTAAAGCTTGTTTATAATTTGCTGACATACTTGATACCAGTTAGACAAGATTTTCTTATGTAATACAACCATTTCTCAATTCTTCTCCATTTCTCCTCACACAGCAATTTCATCCCTCAGCCCATTGGGAAATGTCGGCGTGTTTTCCAGGCTCTGCTGCCCTATGCTGTGGAGGAGCTGTGTAATGTAGCAGAGTCACTAATTGTCCCAGTGCGAATGGGTATTGCAAGACCGACCGCTCCTTTCACTTTGGCCAGCACCAGCATTGATGCTGTTCAGGGCAGCGAGGAGCTTTTCTCTGTTGAACCGCTGCCACCACGACCCTCACCTGACCAGTCCAGCAGGTTAGTTGGTTTTCTTGACTTTGTCTCATTGCAAGTGGAGTGATAAAGTAGTTTGTAAAATGTACTTAAATTATGGATAATTAGAATCCACTCTCCTTTTTTTTTTTTCCTTATTTATTTCATTTAATGAGCTTGTGTTTAACATTTCCAGCTCCAGCCAGACAGCTGCCTCTTATATCATCAGGAACCCTCAGCCCCGGCGCAGCAGCCAGTCTCAGCCTGTCAGAGGAAGAGATGAGGAGCAGGATGACATTGTATCAGCAGATGTGGAAGAGGTGGGGAGCCTCATTATTAAATCATTAGAGCCATAATGAATTCTGGATGTGCATGTGTGCACTGCATGTTGGTTACTGTTTCTGAGGCTAAAGCCCACAAGCTTACTCTATTCATATTTGTATTTTTTTCTGTCCTCCTGTTACTGTAGAATTTCAGGTATGTCTTGCCACAAAGTTGTTGTTTTTTTTATTGGACAATCTGTTGTGTGTCTAACAGGTTGAAGTTGTAGAGGGTGTAGCTGGGGAGGAAGACCATCACGACGACCAGGAAGAGCAGGGAGAGGAAAATGCTGAAGCAGAAGGCCAGCACGATGAGCACGATGAGGATGGTAAGATATAGTTGGAGTTGTTCATCTTTATGAATCAAAGTCAGATGAGTTTAGGATGGGGTCATGTCTGTTTTCTAGGAAGTGACATGGAGTTGGACCTGTTGGCAGCAGCTGAAACGGAGAGCGACAGCGAAAGCAACCACAGCAATCAGGACAACGCCAGCGGTCGCAGGAGCGTTGTTACAGCAGCTACTGCTGGTTCTGAAGCAGGTTGGTCAACTGCTTTTATGTAAACCATCACCTTTTACCTAATACCTTAATTGCGTTCAAAAAAACCCTGAAAATCTCAATGTTTTATGACCCCCGCCCTTTTTTCTTTTTTTCCTTTTTTTTAAACTGTCACTCCCTTTGACTGAAATCGTAACCATTTTTGTGTTGAATCGGTCTAATTTGGTCTAATCGCTTGCAAAAATAAATTTTGTTTGTAAATCAGTCAGAGTCACAATGCGCGACAGTCAGCGTTGTGGATTGTGGGGATTTTATATTTGGAGAGATAATGATACAGCAGAGAAGGAAAAGTGGTCCCTGGCTGAATACCAAATGTATTTCATTTGCAGGCAGTAGGGTGTCCTTGGCATTTCCTATTTTTGGTATGAGCTCCTCTTTACTTTAATGCATATACAGATATCAGGGCAAGAGTGAATTTGCAAAGTGCATACACAGTTTCCTGCTGAGAGTTCCTTCAGTCCGTCCCCTTCTCACATTTCTCTGTTGTTGTCTGCCGTTTTTTAACTAATGCCTCATCACAAGTGTAGCTTTGTTAGTCTTTTATCCAAATAACACACTAATCAACTTGTAGCTTTTCCAAGTGGTGTGGGTTTTTTCCTGCTTGGTCATCTAAAGAGTGTATTTGCTACTAACGATGATGTTAAACTTTCTTGTAGATTATTCTGTCAAGTTAGAGATTGATGTTCTTTCTCTTTGAATAGTTTTTTTTAACTTGAAAATATTTGGAAAATGAAACCATGTATGATTTAGCACAAGCTGAACACCAGAGTGTCCAGTTTTGTTCTCACTCGGTGTTTCAGTGTGTCCAGTTTCGTATTGGTGGTGTTTTGCCTTGTAGTGGTGTGATTCACTAACCCGCACTCCTGCTTGGATAAGTCTGATGTGAAAGCGAAAGACTAGCTGGTCAAATTGAATACGAGAACATTAAACTGGTCTTCTTTATTTTTTTTTCTTCATCCCTACTTTAAAGGTGCCAGCAGTGTCCCTGCCTTCTTTTCAGAGGATGACTCTCAGTCCAATGACTCCAGTGACTCAGACAGCAGCAGCAGCCAAAGTGACGATGTTGACCAGGAGACGTTTCTGCTGGATGAGCCTCTGGAAAGGACAACTAATGCGTCACATGCTAACAGTGCAGCTCAGGCTCCTCGCTCCATGCAGTGGGCTGTGAGAAACACCCCCAGCCAAAGGGCACCGGGAAGCGCTCCCTCCAGCACCTCAACACCAGCCGGTCAGCAAATGTCCACCTGCTTCTGCAGTTTTAATTGAAAATTTAAAATGTCTCAGAACTAACATTTCCCCTCCCCCCTCCACAGCAAGCTCCACAGGCCTGATATATATTGACCCCACTAACCTGCGGCGCTCAAGTGCAATCAGCTCTAGTGCCGCTGCAGCGGCGGCAGCTTTGGAGGCCAGCAACTCCAGCAGCTACCTGACGTCTGCCAGCAGTCTCGCCCGCGCCTACAGCATTGTCATCAGGCAGATCTCAGACCTCATGAGTCTGATTCCCAAATATAACCATCTTGTCTACTCCCAGTATCCTGCTGCTGTCAAGCTCACCTACCAGGATGCTGTCAACCTGCAGGTATAATGGCTTGGAGTCTTTTAAGATCTGCATTATGTGTTTTCAGCAGAAGGGGTTCATGTTGATTAGTCTCCACTATTAACAGTGCAATGCTAAGAGCAATAGTTTACATAACGCATAACAATACAATATTCAACCCTACCACAAATACTATTTAGTGCTTTTCAAAAGGAATGCAAAACAAAATTTGGAATCAAGCCAATTATGTGAGCAAAGAGTGAAATGTTTGTTGTGTGAACCAGAACTATGTAGAAGAAAAGTTAATTCCCACCTGGAACTGGATGGTGTCCATCATGGATTCCACTGAGGCTCAGCTGCGATACGGCTCAGCCCTGTCATCTGCTGGAGATCCCGGTCACCCCAGTCACCCGCTCCATGCCTCCCAGCACTCAGCTCGTAGGGAGCGCATGACTGCTCGAGAGGAGGCCAGCCTCCGCACTCTGGAAGGACGCAGGTAAACTTTTTCACTTAATGTGGTCAATGAATTAATTGAACTCGATTTTTGTTAACTTACTCTTACATGATGCAAACAAATGATTGCTTCCCACACTTAATTTAGTATTTGTTTTAGGAGGGCAGCCACACTGCTAACGGCTCGTCAAGGAATGATGTCTGCACGTGGTGACTTCCTGAACTACGCCCTGTCACTGATGCGCTCCCACAATGATGAGCACTCTGATGTGCTTCCGGTGCTGGACGTGTGCTCGCTGAAGCATGTGGCTTACGTTTTCCAGGCTCTCATCTATTGGATTAAAGCCATGAATCAGCAGACCACCCTGGACACGCCACAGATGGATAGAAAGAGGTAAATGATGAAAAATAATAGAAAATGCCAATTCAGGATTTACACAGAGGCTGCATACTTTGTTTATTAAACCATAAGACAGTAAATGTTTTAATATTTAATTAAACAGTTCACAGGATCCACACTAAAAGAGACTAGCTTCAGTGTGACTTTCAGTAACTTGTAGCAAAATCAGCTTAAATAAACCTAAGTGATGCTAATTGGCTAGGTTATGGACACAGCATGTGCTGCACTGACCACTAAGTAGAGCGAAGGACCCAAATTTTGTGTTGCACTGGCTGCTCCGCTCTGCTTATATGTAATTTTTTTGCAGCCACTCTACGTGTATTAGATGCACCTGCTCCCTGTCATTTAAAAACATGCACGTCTCTGACTTTGTATCCCCTCTGAGAGTTTGTGTTGTATAATGTTAAAATGTTTAATAAAAAAAAATGTATTGCACATTCATAAAGAAGAAAGCTTTTAATTATCCCGATTAGTGAAGATTGTGTTGTTTCCATAACATTGTGTTCCTCCTGAGGTCCACAGAACCGTTGAATGGCTTAAGGGCTCTGGAGGTCCCTGTATATGCATGTAAGCTTGTGTCAAAAAGTTCACCGAACTTGGACACGCATGGAATGTTTTCGCTCATCGTTTGGTTGAACTTAGTGCAGCTGTAGGCTTTGTTTCTACTGGTCGCACGATTGCTCAGCGCAGCAAGAAACCATTGCACGCAAGCAATAGAAATCAACGTTTTTTTAGAGCACAGCGTGTGCGTGCCACATCCTATGTGAAAGCTTATCTAAATCAACTGCTGTTAGGAGCAAAAAATACAGTTCATTCAAACAACAGGGGGGTAATTACATTTGTTTTATGGGCCTTCTGAATAAATGTGAGTCTAACACTATGTTTATCCTCCGTTACTTTCACTTGTAGGAATCGAGAGATTTTGGAGCTTGGGTTGGACAATGAAGATTCTGAGCATGAGAATGATGAGGACACCAATCAGAGTAAGGCAAAAAAATAAAACGACTAAATGACAACTAAACTATAGTCAGTCCATAATAAATATCAAAGAACTACATGGTTGTTTTAAGATCTGCTGTGTTTCTTTTTCACTTCAGGTTCAACACTGCAGGACAAGGATGAGGACCCAGTTCCAGCTGAGACGGGTCAGAACCACCCCTTCTTCCGTCGCTCTGACTCGATGACTTTCCTGGGGTGCATCCCACCAAATCCCTTCGATGTTCCTCTGGCTGAGGCCATCCCTCTGGCAGACCAGCCCCACCTCCTGCAGGTCAGATTTGCTGCTGATGTTCAACCTCCTTACGTGTCATACTAAGTATTTTTTATGAGTCATCTCAGCTTTGTGGCATTGCATTTTTATTCATCTTGTTTTCTGTGCGAACTCCTTCAAGTATCACTACATGCCAGAGATATTTGGCAGCAAAGAAAATGACAGCACTATTTAGAGAATGTAAAACACTTGAACTGTTACATTTAGCTGTCTTTACATTATAGAATGGCAAGTCAGCCTTTGTGATTTTAACTACATTTTGCTTCTTCTTCAACAGCCCAATGCCAGAAAGGAAGATCTGTTTGGTCGTCCCTCTCAGGGCCTGTACTCTTCCTCTTACATGGCAACCAAAGGCCTGGCTGAGGCAACCATGGACAGGAACTGCCTGGAGGTAAACATGGGCTCCTCTCTACCCTCCCCCTCTCAGGTATACCACTCCTCTACACCGTGCTATCACGCTGGTAGTTGTGTTCTAATATCCATGCATAACAAATCTCCCTGAAATAATAAAGTACTGCAGCATTTTCCCAGTTAAAATAACTTGACTATTAAGGATTCATTATCTCTTCGTGCTATTTGATTTATGAAAGGACAGGTAGGTTGGGTCGTGTTCTTGTGTTCATACGAGTGTGGATATTGGAGCACAGTTTGTATTCGGTGTCCCATTTCCATTCTGTTGTGGTCACACTGCTATCATCTTTAGAAGTTCACTTGTTCACATTACTAAACGACACTTCTGACTCCTGCTCAAACAGATCCTGCCCACTAAGATGTCTTACTCAGCTAACCTGAAGAATGTGATGAGCATGGAGACAGGCCAGCGGAGCACCGAGAACCAGTCGCTGGCAGAGCAGGAGCTGGAGGCTTCCAAACCTGGCCCATCACCCCACGACCTTGCTGCCCAGCTAAAGAGCAGCCTGCTTGCTGAGATTGGCCTCACTGAGAGTGATGGCCCTCCTCTCCCATCGTTCAGGTAACCAGTCATTGCATTTAGTGGGGCTGATTTTTACAGAGAGGACTGACCTTGATCTCAGCAGCTTGATATGAAATGGTATCACCTATAGATGTTTGTCGTCCCATTAATTAAGCCTCTGTACTCGCATTAATTAGAACCTTCATTATTAGCACATGTAACCTCTTCCTGTTTCCCAGTCAGAATGGTTGCTGTGAAAACTGTCTGTTGCTCTCAAACACAGAAAATGTAATTATAGATAAAGAGTTTATGAAGATGAGGAAAAGTTTAAAATAGTGTTTATTTTTTTTTATGTAACATTTTTGTATATTTAATATACAAATATTCAAAAACAAAATAATGATGAGACAGAAGTATTTATAGTATTTTTTTTATTTATTTATTTATTTTTTGGCCTGTCCCGTTTGGCTCTTTTGCATCAGAATTGTTGTCTAAAGGCAAAGAAAGATGCCCAACGGATTTACTTTACCAAACTGACCATCCCAGCCTTGCCGTAATGGTCCATTTGATTCACCTTTTATTGTTTATTTTATTTTCACTTACTGAATACGGGACAGACTTGACTGGGGGAAAGAAGGGGAGAAAGAAAGAGGGATAAAATAGTGTTTATTGTGTCCTCTGTCCAGACCTCACTGCAGTTTTATGGGGATGATGATCTCACACGACATGCTGCTGGGCCGCTGGCGCCTCTCACTGGAGCTTTTTGGTCGTGTCTTCATGGAGGATGTTGGAGCTGAGCCTGGATCGGTAAAAAATATTTTATTTTTTTTAACATGCCTTCAACATATACTTCAATACTTAAATGGAGTTCGTCCCTGTACGTTTTTGTACTTGATGGCTTCTTAAATGAAATGCTGCTTAGAGTAAAATCAGCTTGTGTGAGGCGATGAGCCATGAGTAGCCAGAATGAATCATACAGACTTTGAAATTAAAACACTCCTCTGCTGCTATAGCATATGAAACTTAATGTAGCTTTAACCGACCGTGTTGTTGTTCCCTCATTGTTTTGAACCAGATCCTCACAGAGCTTGGCGGCTTTGAGGTGAAGGAATCAAAGTTCCGTCGAGAGATGGAGAAGTTGAGGAACCTGCAGTCCCGTGACCTGGCGCTGGAAGTGGACCGTGATCGAGACCAGCTAATACAACAGACCATGCGTCAGCTAAACACACACTTTGGCAGGCGTTGTACAACCACACCCATGGCGGTACACCGGGTGAAAGTGACTTTCAAAGATGAGCCTGGAGAGGGCAGTGGCGTGGCCCGCAGCTTCTACACGGCCATCGCTCTGGCCCTCCTTTCCAATGAAAAGCTGCCCAACCTGGACTGTGTTCAGAGCGTCAGCAAGGGCATGCAGGCCAGCAGTACGTGTCATCACGATTACAATTCAAGTATGACAATACATAGAAACTACTGCATACTGCATATTATGACATTTGTGTTCATTATTACAATAAATGTTTGCTTTTTGTTTTTGTGATGATGGAAGAAATCATTAAAGTAGCAACAACATAAGATACTTGACAAAAAATATTTTCAACACAAATGAACTTGCCCTGGTCGATTTGTTTGTGCAGATCTAATGCAGCGTCTCAGGAACAGAGACCGGGAGAGGGAGAGGAGAAGTGGTGGGCTTCGAGCAGGATCTCGGAGAGACCGAGACAGGTAAACTCTATTTGGTAGCCTATATGACCTTTCTTTATATTTAGAGAAAATGTCTGCTAACCTGTTTGTATGTTAACAGAGACTCTAGGAGGCAGCTGTCCATAGACACCAGGCCTTTCAGGCCGTCATCAGAGGGAAACCCCAGTGATGAGCCTGACCCTCTGCCTGCACACAGACAAGCCCTGGGTGAAAGGCTCTATCCACGAGTCCATGCAATGCAGCCGGTAATAAACCATCAGCATATCTGTTGTTTTCTTTCATTAAGACAGGGAACTTGAGTGATCCATAATGTTTTGCTTCCTTGTCTGCATTTATAATTTTTCCTTGATCATACTGAGGGGAGTTGTGTTTGTGTCTTTAGGCTTTTGCCAGTAAAATCACCGGCATGTTGCTGGAGCTGTCTCCTGCCCAGCTGTTGCTGCTGCTAGCTAGTGAGGATTCTTTGAGAGCCAGAGTAGAAGAGGCCATGGAGCTACTTATTGCACATGGAAGGTAAGATAAATCACCAACACCACGGGTGCCTCTGACAATAAAGTGCTCATTTAGCTGGCAAAAAAAGTACCTGTTAATGAATATACATCCATTAAGAACAGTATTTTTTTCATATTCATAATCGGTGCCATTTAGCAAACTAACTATATTCTGTTTATCTTTCCCAGGGAAAATGGAGCTGACAGTATTCTGGACCTCGGTCTCCCAGAGGCTCCAGAGAAATCACAAGTGAACAAAATATATAACCTGTTTCCATTATTTGTTAACTAGTTTCTTGTTTTCTAAAAATGTTTTAGCCATATTTTAGCAAAGTGTGCTAAACCACGACACGCTAAAATGACTTTGACACTTAACAGAAACACTTGCACAACACAGATCATCCTAATACGAAGTTGTTATAAACACTGCCCCCCTCCTCCGTTCAATCATTTTTAGCAGCAGGAGAACCGCAAACGTCACGGTTCAACACGCAGTGTGGTTGACATGGAGCTGGACGACCCAGATGACGGTGACGACAACGCTCCTCTCTTCTACCAGCCTGGCAAACGAGGCTTCTACTCCCCTAGACCCGGCAAAAATACAGAGGCCAGACTCAACTGCTTCCGTAATATTGGAAGGTAATAATAAAAAAATCAAAGATTTACATGATGTTTGGTTGGATAAAAATGAAATTCAAGAAGGAAAATGTTTTGTGAAATCAGTTGTGTCCTTAGCAGAGTATGAAACAATGTATTTCTCTGTGCAGAATACTGGGCTTATGTCTGCTGCAGAATGAACTCTGTCCAATCACACTGAACAGACATGTCATCAAGGTGCTGCTGGGTAGGAAGGTAAGTAGAAAATATGCCTTTAAAAAAAAAAAAAAAAAAAGGCACCTGCTGCATAATGCTTAGTTCTTAAATAATTCAATTGCTAACTATTCTTTTACTGCAGGTGAACTGGCACGACTTTGCGTTCTTTGACCCGGTTATGTATGAGAGCCTGCGGCAGCTAATCCGCCATTCACAGGCTGGTGAAGCCGAAGCAGTGTTTGCTGCCATGGATTTGGCTTTCGCCATTGATCTCTGCAAAGAGGAAGGAGCTGGACAGGTAATGGACTTGGTTGTCTAAGTGTCAAACTTGAGCAGTATCAGATGTCACTTGTCCTGTTAAGATGGAAAAACAGCGCTGGCAAATGTGTATGTGATGCAAGGTGAAAAACGCGGCAGCACATCTGAAAATTCTCTTCAAGTTAAATTAACTAATGTGCAGGTGGTGACTTAAGTGAAGCTTGTATCTCATTCTGCCTTGTTCAGGTTGAGCTCCTGTCTGGAGGGGTCAACATGCCAGTAACTCCCCTCAATGTTTACGAATATGTGAGGAGGTACGCAGAGCACAGAATGCTGGTGGTTGCTGAGCAGCCGCTTCATGTAAGTATAAACGGCAATTTTACTGAACCTTAAATTGTGTGAATGCAGATCAATGCTTTGTCATTTATCAAAATGTGTATTCACACCGGCTGTCTTTCATAGGCAATGAGGAAGGGCTTGCTCGATGTACTGCCCAAGAACGCCTTAGAGGACTTGACAGCTGAAGACTTCAGGCTGCTGGTCAACGGCTGTGGAGAAGTCAATGTCCAGATGCTTATTAGCTTCACCTCCTTCAACGATGAGTCTGGTATGTTGATCTGTCTATATCGCTTTATGTCCATCTTAATCAGTAAAGAATTTACTATTGTACATTTGACTGTCATATACTGACTCAAGACTTCTTCATTCAACAGGGGAAAATGCAGACAAACTTCTCCAGTTTAAACGCTGGTTTTGGTCCATAGTGGAGAAGATGAGCATGACTGAGAGACAAGATCTGGTAAGTCTGCTCCCATCATAATTAGGAATTCTTTCTTTTTCCATACCTTGGCTGTGGGTATCTGCTGATACAGGGTACTGATCAGACACCAGTCTTAAATTAAAAAGCCTCGGTGTACAAGTACTTGGTTTCCTGTATATCAGACACGGGATTAAAAAAGTCGTTTGTGTACTCCTCAGGTGTACTTCTGGACCTCCAGCCCATCTTTGCCAGCCAGCGAGGAGGGCTTCCAGCCGATGCCTTCCATCACGATCCGGCCTCCAGACGACCAGCACCTCCCCACAGCCAACACCTGCATCTCCCGTCTCTACGTGCCACTCTACTCTTCAAAACAGATACTCAAACAGAAACTCCTGCTAGCCATTAAGACCAAGAATTTTGGTTTTGTGTAGAAGTTCAACAAAGAAGAGTTTAAAAAAGGAAAAGAAGAAAAACATGTTTACTGTTGTGTAATATTTACCTAGCTCCATTTTTGTAGATTTATTTTTTGTCTAAACGATTTTATGAAATTCGACATACTGTCGCCATCTCCCCGGGCGGTAATATGTTTGTGTTGTGAACACAAACAGCTTGTTATTTTTATTTCAGTTTTAATTGTTTATTTTTCTTTTGTGTTAATGAAGAAGAGGTATACGGTCCAGAACATTCCTGCATTGGCACTGTAAAATGTAAAGCCCACAGCTCTGCTCTATTGGCTTAAACCTTTGCTTCCCAGGAATTTGGCTTGACAGAAAAGCTGTCTGCCGAAAACCCAGCCAAAGATGACAGCAGTAGAAATATTTAAGACACACTGTGACTATAAGTTTTTTTTTGTTTTGTTTTGTTCTTTTCCTTCCCTAGAAACGTACTATCACTGACAGTTCACTGCTGCCTTTGTGGAAAGTCATTTTTTCTTGTACAGGGGGAGTAGGGAATTTCAAAATAAACTTGGATGCAAATACATTGTCATTGTTTGTGTGTGGTCTCTAGTTATGTTACTACTTATTTCAATAGACTACCAGGTAATACATTTTATTAGTAGTAGTTAATAGATTGATGAGCTTACAAACCAAGGGGTGTACACAATAAGTATAGGAATATAAAGAGTAAATAACACCAGCAAAAAATTTAATGTTCCAGTAATGATACTTCCATACTAATCCACATGCCAGAAAACTTCTCCCAAAAAAGAATGTATAATGCAGTGTTGTAAAAACACAAAATTTATCGCATGCGTTATAATGTTGAATTATTAAACGTAGCATGCTCTTCTCAGGGCTTTGACCTGAGAAGAGCAAACACAAAGTGTCAAAGTTGTATATTCCACAAGTGTCCAACTGCAGGCCTCAAGGGCCTGTGTCCTGTAGGTTTTAGACGTGTCCTGGATCCAACACAGCTGAATTACTGGCTAATTTCCTTCGGGATTAATAAAGTTTTCTGATTCTGAAATTACCTCCTCAACATGTCTCGAAGTTCTCCATAGGCCTGTTAATGAACTAATCATTTGATTCGGGTGTGTTGACCCAGGGTGAGATCTAAAACCTACAGGACACCTGCCCTAGAGGCCTGGAATTCCCCACCCGTGGATTCAAAAATATATACAGAAAAATCGTACAAAATCCTTGTAGTGTTCTTCCTTTCTTTTTGTGACAAGGTATGAATAGAATAGAATTGAACTTTATTTTCATTGCACATGTCACAAGTTCAAAGCAAAGAAATGCAGTTTGCATCCATCCAGAAACTGCTTGGAAGACAAGCTTGTAAGACAACAGGAGGGATAACGGATATATTCACTTGCAAAAATGTCATTAAAAAGGAATGTGCAGTTATCTACAACACAATGTCATACGTCAGTTCAACCAGGCAGTAAGTGTGAATGTGAGCGACTTCAGGTTCAGGTGCAGCTAATCCAACTACTTACCCTCCAGTCAGCTCCTGTGGGACAAAAACCAAAAATCCTTCCTCAGTCACTGGTTTTACTTGGCCTCTTTACCATCAGGTGGATGAATCTGCTCTTGGCCTCTGTGAACTCATTTGTTGGAGCCAGCAGTGGAGCTCTCAATCTCATCCACTATGTATTTGTCCAGCTGCACAGAGCTGCAGAATGGTGTGTTAATACCTGTAATACATACCAGTTTATATATATTATAGCTATATATTAGGGGTGCAACGATACACAAAATTCACGGTTCGGTTTGGTTCGATACTTTGGTGTCACGGTTCGATATTTTTTCGA
>NW_005187526.1:109332-202667 GCF_000239375.1 Pundamilia nyererei
ATATATATATAATAAATGGGATTCTTTTTCTATGATTGTGTCATGAACTTCATCATCATTCCAGCAAGTTTTACATTTGATGCAATATGTTTATGTAGGTTCTCAGTCATCCAGGTCATGGTAGTCTAGGGGCTGGACTTCTTTAATTTTCTTGAAGACATCTCACCTGTCATCCGAAAAGCTTCAGTTCTGAAACCAAATAGTGGAGTCACTTGGCTCATGTGAAAAAAATGTGCGGGTCATTATCATGACAAGGCGACCTTGCGTTGCCTTATCGTGTGACCTATTGAGATTACCTGATGCAAGATGTGAGTGGGGGTTGAGGCACCTGGGAACAGATCTCAAAACTGCATTGTAGGTGGCAGGCAGTTGATGTGCTAGCTAAGGCACCCCCTTCTGTTCAAAGATTAAAAACTTTAAACAAAGGTTAACTTATTTTTGTTTAACATTTTTCCTCTATTACTTTGTTGTTGTTGTTGTTGTTGTTGTTGTTGTTTTCATTAAAATTTTTGTCCTTTTGATAATCTTTGTACAAAGGGGGTGGGGCAGGTCTGTGTTAAAGGCGTACTGGAAACATTTTTGAATCAAGAATTTTGACCAATCAGCATGGAGAAAGTTGTAGCCCTGCCTATTTCAACGGACCTGCAATAACCCGTTTTTTTTATTTCTTCCAATGATTTTATGTGCGGAAAAAAATAAAAAATAAAAACTCGTGAGCTGTTAATTTGACCAGAGACTTTTAGGTATCAACATCAGGATCTGTCATTTGTAGGACCAAGACAACAAAAATATGATACAAAAGTGTATAGAAATAATACACCATGCACACAGTACGTGTGTGCAACTCTGTACTTGAAATAAAAAAAAACTATCAAAACAATTCAAGTTCATAATGTATTTTTTGATAAATAATCTAAGACAGCTATAACACGTAGCTGTAATTCACAACCCGGAAACTCAGGTTTACGACTGTCGTGAAGGCAGCGTGTCTCTCTTCCAGTCAGAACGGAGCCATATGAGGTGAACCTGCTTTACTCGCGCTCACACTGGACTCATTGTGGTGGTCAGCTAACGGTAGCAAATTATCTTATGATGATATCAGTTAGCTAATTTGTTTAGCCACCGCAGCGCTTACAACATTTCGCTAGCTTGCTTGGCTGATCGGCTTGGCTGATGTTGCTGGCGGATGAATTCGTTGTTTTTCATAATGTCGAAATCGTTCCGTTATTTTTAGCTAGCACTGCATGCTAGCGCAGCTAATAGTGGTAAGCAAAGCGTGACTAATCGGTCTATCAGAAACCGGAGGAATGGAGCAGTGGCAGGACGCGGCCTCTCGGCAGGTCAGCCTGCTTACTGATCGTGTGAATGAACTGTTGTCCAGAGGTCTGGAGCTACTGCGCTCCGAACTCGGCGTGGATTTGGGGCTGAAGCCGGAGCTCATTCCGCCATGGATGATCCTTTTGCTGGCAGGTACTGGGCTGCTGCTGATGGTCGCTCTGTGGGCCTCAGTCTGTCGGGGTCTCTTCAAGAAGCGCCCTGTTATGAGCCATGCGGACGACGGAATTGAACTAAAGCGAACTGTCGGTAAACCCGTCAAATCCGAGGAACCGAAGAAAAAGAAGAAGAAAGCGGAAAAGGCACGTAAAATGAAGTCTGTTTTATTTCCAGCTTTTCCCTATACCGCTAGCAGGGCTAGCTGTCAGGCTAACGCCACGGTGACAACTAAATCTCATGTCATGGCTAAAACAAGCTTCAGGCTAGTGTTCTGTCCGGCTATGCCGTTAATGGTTGGCGTTTTATGCATAAGTAACAACGGTATAACTTGTAATGACACTCATGAATTTTAAATGACCTTTCCAGAAATCTCAGCCAAACGGGAGAGCTATCGCTGAGCCACAGGAAGAAGCCATAGCGTCGGAAGAGATAGTGCCACATCACCAACCGCCCCCACCAGAAGTCAAGCCGGAGAAGGTTGCTGAGGTAATTTAAAATCGTGCCAGAATCACACTCTGTTAGGACTCAAACCAATTAATTTTTCTATTTTAATTTATCTACGATAATGCTTGTCTTTTGTAGCATTTTCTATCATTCGCGTTACTACTTTGACGTCTTCACTGAATGTAGTCAAGGAAAAAAAAAAAAAAAGAAGAACATTTTCGCCCTTTCACTCTTTAATGACGCAACCGGCCATTGGTGTTGGGTTACAGTCTTCGGCTGTCATATGCAGCACAAATGTGGAGATGTCCGCTTATCACAGCACATAGTGTCATCTTCTAAAGACCACAATATAAAAGTATTGGTGACCCGGAAGGTTCGGCAGTCAGACGTGGAATCACGCAGGAGATAAAGTAGTGCTCACGAAAAGTACATGTAGAAGATTTAGGTACAGTGGATGTAGTTTCACTTATAAATAGACGAGGCCTGAGCCTGCTGTGCAGCATGGTTCATTCAGCATGTGGTCGCTTAATAAATCATATGTTCTGCATACTATCAACATCTTTCTGATTCTGTAAACTGTCATATAACCTTGTGTGTTTATGTCTTTGTCAAATATACTGGCTTTTGTTTGCAACTTTATGTCCGCTCTTTGTTTTCCAGGTGAAGAAGTCAAAGAAAAAGGCCAAACAGGCTGTGAAGGAGACCAAGACAGTGACTACAGATGGCAAAGAACCAGAAGAAGGTAAAATGTTCTGAGTCCTGTCATCATTTAGCTGTTTTCAAAGTGATACTCTGGTATTATCTGTGGTATTTGACTGTTTTAGTTTGTTTAGCTTACCTCATAAGGAAGACATACCCAGTGACCTGACCAGTGAACCACAAAGGGAATAATTAACAGCGTGGGTTTAGTTACATGCAATCGGTGTCTTAGTAAAATTCACTTAGCCTCAAGTCTACATCCAGTCCTTCGCCCTGCTTAATCTGTACCATTTTTTTCCCCCTCACTAATCCTGTAATGAACTCCTGCAGTATTTTGTGACAAATTCTACGCTGAACTTAGTGCTACCTTTCAGGCACATGGGAAACCAAGGTCAGCAACAAGGAGAAACGGGAGCAGCGCAAGAAGGATAAGAGTTCCAGCGATGGCTCAGCCAGCCCCGGTGGAGGGGGAACACCTGTGAGTGTTCCCACAGAGCAGCCCAAGGCCTCCACAGCCCCTGCACCTACCAACCAGAAGAAGAAAAAAGGTGGCTTTTTAAGTGTCCTTTCTGCATTTGAAGAGTTCTTTTTAAAGATCCTGTAGACAGTTGCACAAATGTTGTTTCTGTATACATTGTTGTTGCCTTTCGTTGGTCTCTCGTGGCCAAAACAGTCTATGAATACAGGCATTATGGGAATTTGAGTCTCGAGTGAGCTTTCTCAGAATTGTTTTTGCAGCGTTTTTTCTTGACCTTGCTCTTTATTCTCAGGAGAATCCACAAAAGTGAAGCCTGAGAAGGTGGAGGCTGTTGTCTCTAAAGGTAATTATCAGTATGAAATTGAGAAAGACATCACACATTGATATTAGTACGTACTAGAAGTAAATTACAGCAAAGTCTGGGTTGATGTGCCGCTAGCCTGTCAAGTGGAATCAAATGTTTCTCTCTTGGTATTAGTTAACAGCAACAATGCGGTGGAGGTGTCCTCTGCTGTACCTGATGTGCCGGTAAAGATTCCTGCTCAAACTGTTGCTCCCAAGACTGCCTCCTGTACCACCAGCAGGGAACCACCACTGTGGAAGACGGGGATTGATGGTACTTCTAAACTCTTCATTGTTGATCTTGACTTCTGTTAAGCATAGTGCTTTAAAATAATTATTACAATTAACTGGCTCGTTTAAAAAGTCACACATCTACAAAATATCCCTCATGGTGTATTCAGATCAAAAACAAAGCAAAGTTTTCACATGGTGCAGGTGCATACAAAGCAGGTGCAAAGACAAGTGTGAAAACATTTCATCTTTAGCAAACGATCTATAAATCGTTGAGTTTGAGACAGAACAAAGAAAGTGTAGGGCTTAGAGAAAAGGCTGGGAATTTGTAAAACTTCTTGTAAATTCTGAAGATGGTGTTTGAACCTGATTCCAGTCTACTCTTTCTCCTTTTGGCTCCTGCTATATTGGGTTTTCCAAAAAACAATTCATTCTTCATTATTGTCCTGAACACATCTTTAGATTTGTTCAGGACAAAGAAACTATAAGTGTAATAGAGCTTCATATTAAAAATGGCTTACTGAATATTAACTCACCATCAGTACCAACGGTACCAACTAGTCTGTTAGGGCACATTAGTCCTCATTCATAAAGTGCTTTACAAATCAGAACATTACAGCTACCAGGTGGATTTTTCCCGTTTGAGTGTAACTGGTCAAACAACAGAGCCACTTACTGCTAAAGAGACAGAGTGAAAGTGGACAATATATCCTTGGTTTCGTAACATAAAACTCATTGTTGCTCCCAGGGAAAGCACAAAAGTGAACCCAGTCCTTATTTTCCCCTCAGTTATCGATTTTGTCACTAGTTAGCCAACATAAGCTAATGTAGGTCTATTAGCAACAACCAACCAACAACATGACATCACGTTCTGTACTAACAGAAGATAGTGCTATACATGTTTTTAAAAATTTACGCACAGACAGCGTTAAATCTGTTTTTGATAGGTTTTTGTCTAAAGTTTGACAGTAAAATTCTCTTGAATTATTATTTTTTATTACTTTAAATATACAGCTGCTTAAAGGCCCCATTCAGACAATTTAGAATCCCCAAGGTCAATGTTTTGAGCAGTGATGACACAACTTCTGTGAAATGTGTCTTTCAGAGGCGTGGACTGTGAGTAAAAGGGGAATGCCAACAACCCAGGTAAATCTGATGTCTTTACCGAGTCTGGGAATTGGTACTGCTGGTAAGTATACACTGCAGCAAAACTGAGTCCTGCCACTAGATGGCACTGTTTGTCTTGCCCAGATTTGGTTGTATTAACGTGGTAATTGTTGTCTCCATAGAGCCCAAGCCTGTGAACGACCTGCCGTGGATCAGTCAGCCCAGACTAGATGATGAGTGGTCTGGACTCAGTAAGTGCCATTTACTGGTTTTCTTTCACCGCACTGTTTAATTTTGATGTTGCTTGATGTCATTTCTGTTGTGGTACTCCTTCACGTTTATGTCTCGTGACACCCTTTTTGTCTCTCAGACGGTGGTTCTGTGGACACCAGTTCTGACTGGAACGCCCCCTCTGAAGCATGGGGCAACTATGAAGAGCCCACCCTCGAGCCTCCTCCAGCACAGGAGCAGCCCCTCCCTGAGCCAGCCAAGGTTAATCTGTTGATCGGAGTGGCAGTAAGTGTGGCCAAGCTCTGGACAAAAATAAGCATTATAGAAGTTTTAAAAATAACAACCCATTAACTAATGAGTCATCAGGGCTTAGACTCAATGAGCTGTCCTCGTTCTTTCTTTTGACTGTGACCCTGCAGCTCAGTGGCTCAACACAGTAGACTGAATAGACAACATAGTTTATCATATAATGGCGGCTGTTTGAAACCAGTATGTGGATGTGTACAGATCATATAGACTTCAAAGGCCTTTCTCATAGCGGACATTTTTCTACAGTATGACAAACACAGGTGTAATAAATGTTGCAGTGAATAGCAGTTTACTTAAATGTTGATGCAATGACATGTTGTCATGTGCTACTGTGCCTTGCTTCTGCCAACAGACAGTGGAAAAGTAAGGAATTACCAAAGCATTCCCATTTGCTCTAGAATTTCTAATATAGTGTCTGTTCCTGCGTTTTTAAGTCATGTTTTATCCTCATGGGTTCACAGGAGGATGGTGACGATGAGAAGGATAAGGGAGTGACCACTGCTGATGGAGCGGCTAAAACTAAAAAGAAGAAAAAGAAAAAGAAGAAGGCTGCTGAGGAGGGAGGAACAGCTGGTCAGGTAACAGCTTGTGAGCAAATGCACCGCTGAGTGTAGTAACCTTAAAAGGTGTAAAACAAAGAGTGGTGAGATGTTCATTCTCCTGGATATTTTTTGTCTAAATTCCACTTGTTTGTTTGTTGGCTCAGGAGCCGGAGAAGGAAACTGCACCTGCAGCCTCAGTGAAGAAGCAGCCACCTGTTCAGGAGAACGCTGCTGCCGTCCAGCCTGTCAAAGCAGCTGTCGAGGTCAGTGGGCTGACGGGCAAGAGGGAATCAAAGATGATCTTGAAAAACGCGGCTATTCTGTTCTCTGACCCGTAGCCTTGCAGCTGTTTCTTTTTCGCTCTTAACTTGCTGTTTTCCCTTTCCTAACAGGTGAGAGCAGAGCGTCCAGTGAAAGACAACATATCCCAGAAATCCCCTGTCACACAAGTGCCACTGAAGCCAAATGAAGGAGAACCAACTGCCAAGCAGAACAACCTTCCTGCTCCGACACAACAAAGTAAGCGCTAAACACTGTCAGATGTGACACCAGAACCTTGTGCATGCTGGTACTGAGGCATTTGGTGCAGCTAAATATGACTTTCCCAGTTGTCTAGTTGTTAACTCTGATTTACTTGTATTGGAGTATCAGATGCACATAAGCTGCATATTTTGAAGCATTTACAATTTCAGGTTCTGAGCAGTTTGGCAGCGTGCTATTAATGTAAAGCAAATTAATATAAAGCAAACTGAATCTCCTTCACTAACAAATCTGTATCCAAATCCAGATGTGGGTCTTAAAGCTTTTCTCCTTTACTTTTGTCTAAACCTTTTTTTTTATATGTTACTTTTTATACAAACAAAAAACAAGTAGATCCGTTGCTGAAGTTGGGACAACTATTGGTGTCCAGTGTCTCCAGTAATTATAACGTTGAAAAATGAGTACAATCACATTTTCTATAAACTTGTTACTCAAGTATCACGTTCATGTGACAATGCTGAAGTGTGTGTTTCAAGGTTAAGCTTGTTAATAATCTTAGGAAAATTAATCTGCAACAACTTGGATCATTTGCTCTTGATACTGTATGCTTTGATCAAGCTCTTTAAATCTGTGCTCAGCTCATTTCTATTACCCACGCCATCTTTTTCTGGGAATGATGGGTTAAAATTTTGTCAGTGGAAGTCAAACTCTTTTTCTCACCAGTGAATCAAACAGATGTGGGGTTATGCTCATTGAAAGAGATGTTTAAAGGTGTTCCTACCTTTGTGTGTTTCCACAGAAAAACCTGAGGAGAGCCAAGCGCCCAAACCAGCAAAGAAGAAGAAGGCGAGGAGAGAGACATGAGACGGAGTCCACTCTGCAGGCCTCTGTATGCAAGAGACTTGATACTCTGTTTATGCAACACCTTTGGTGGCAGGAACTCTGAACAAAGATCTTCTCGATGGACTCTACCTTGAAAACGTGTGGAAACCGAAACAACTTTTATACACATCCACGTGTCAGCAGGCGCATCGTTGAAAACTGAAACTAGATGCAGTGCAATCTAATGTAATGCGGTGTTGATGATTTTTAAGTATGCATTTGATACTGATTGTGTCTTCTAATTCCACTGAATCCAATAACTGAAGGAGCTGTATTGTAGTAATTAGACGTGTAGAAATTACTGATCATGTTTAGAAGTGTGTTATCGTGGTGGCTATCGAACGCAGAATTACTGTGTAGAGAATGCAAACGGTTGCATCAGGTTACACGACACTAGGCCTTCGCTTTGCTGTCCTTTTTTTTTTTCTTTTTTCTTTTCTTAAATTGCTCTGATGTTTTAAGCTGTGGGACCGGTGAAAAGAGCAGGAAGATCAAATGTTTGTGTCAGCGGTTTGGGCTCGACGGCACGTAAACATTTGTGACATGAAATGAGCTGTGAGCGTTGTGAGACCATGGAAAAGGGACTCATGAGTCGCACTGTATTTTTATTTTACCTTTTTTTTTTTTCCATGTAATTTTGAACACTTCATGGACACACTCTCCATCTGGTCTGTCCCCTGTCTGTTGTTGTACTGCAGTGTGTCGAGACAACAGTTTCCTTGCCGTGTTTACTGTCTGTGACTGCTCTTAGAGCGCAGCCGCGTGGGAGCCTCTGATCGTACACGTGTCACGGCAGTGTCATCAACCTCCTCATGATTTTCCACCAGTGAGTGATTCCGAAGTCTTCAGAACCTTTTGTAAAACCTGTTTGTAACAAAAGAAAAGCTTAAGCCATATGTAAAAAGACTAAATAAAGGCCAGTTTTTCTACATTTGGGCTTCTTCATAGCACAGTGTGGATTGTCCCATCACTCTGAGAAACCAGTGTTACTGCTGCTGAGCTGCCAGGTTGATGCCTCAGGCCTGCAAGCTCACAACGACCGAGACTGTCCGAGCCGGGGCTCGAACCGGCAACCTTCCGATTACGAGACGAACTGCCAACTCTGGAGCCACGATCCCCCTTGCATAAGGCAGTGGTGCTTTTTAAAGACGCGACCAGTAACTTCCAGATTAAAGTACTTATTTTAATCCCCGGCTGTATAACTTTCTGGAAATGACGGGTTACATCATCGGATTTGATCCGATCTAATCTGTCACACGCTCCAGTGTTTATCATCCTCAGGACGAGTAAATGCATCCTTCTGCAGCGGATCGGCAAAGCTGATCAGACTATAACCGGAAGCATAGGGATCCTTTTCTTTTCAAAATAGTAGCATGCTCAAGTTGTCATTCGGGTAGTGTGCAGAAAAGAGGAGGAAAAAGTTGTATACGACTGATTTCACAAGCACACATTAGCCTGCCATTTGATGACTTTGACAAATTGAATTTGGTCCGCTTGATTTGATTACTCATCAAACTAATCTTATTTTACTAATCTGGAACTATTTGCTCCGTATGTCATCGCTATCATTACAAAATGTACATCAAATCACATCCATGTTAAAATATGTGACACACATATTGGGCGGGACAGAGTTTGTCTTCCTTTAAAATAATGTAAATGTCTCACACTGGCTTAACGCAGTGAAGAACAATGAATTGAAATGACTGAATCGGTAGATTAAGGAAAATAAATGGTGATGCATTTGCTAAATACATCAGTATTTGCAATATTGCTGTAATAAAGCAATAAATATTCACCTTAAAGAGCACAGTGAGACCGCTGGTGTTTAATTTTGAAAAAACGGAAGTCGTGATTTTAACTGTGACGCGGGCTTGTCGCGTTCTGGTCCGCTAAGCTGCTCACCGTGATAAGTACCGGACGGGTCAGGGGCAGTCAGAGCCTGTTCGTCAACTCTTGCTCGGTGAAGACGTCGATAGGACAGCGGGGACTCTTCCTTCACATACACCGACACCGTTTGTAAATGCCTGCAGACACACAAAAGATGATGATGACGGCCTCTCCGTGGGACCGCTGGTACTCCACGCGCTGCTGCCTGTGTTGCCATGTCCGCACGGGAACCATCATCCTGGGGGTCTGGTACATGGTAAGCATCGCCTAACTCTGTCACTCACTGCATGCATGTAGACTTCAAGAAACAGCAGAGCCAGAGACAACATGATATGAGCACAGGATTTAAGAGTATATAATCTGTCATTTAAAATCATTTCACGTCAGACTTGATCTGTACTTGCCTTTTTGATATTTATATAGCTGGAATCAAAATATAAAGATGACATTGTTTTAAATTACTTTATCCAAACTTTTATTTGTAAATACAGGATTATTGATAATACTTAATTTAAGAAATTACTTATAGTATAGACACTTTAATCAAGTATTTTAAAATTGATTAATGAAACAATTCTGTCTTTTCTGTGTTGTGGCACTAAGCTCTTATGGAGCATGTCTGTGAATTAATGCTGGTGTAGTTGAGTATATCAGACTGACTAAACCAAACACCACATGTGGAAAAAGCTTCTCTCTGCTCCCTATGAATAAATGAGCAGTGGGCCTCTTCAGGTAGGGTTTTGTGTCAGGCTGCCAATTGACTGTGGAGAATTTTCCATTACACTCACCTGATCAATGGGGATGTATGAGTCACCTGAATAATGAGAGGTGCTGGCCAGAGCAAAACAAAGACTTCTACTGTAGGTACTTCATTTAACATAGCTGCACTGTCTCCACGCCAAGACTTAAGAATTTAAGGATGGTTACTGGCTGCAGTCTGTGATGATAAAAAGTTAAGTAATGTAAAGAGCACTAACAGACACTGCTCTGCAGATTATTAATTATGTGTGGAATGTCAGGTGAAGAGGTTTACATTTCTGGTGCGCCATCTGTGCATACTGTTGCCTTCATCTGTCCATATGTTCTCTGTCCCTAAGCTCATCAATGCTGTGGTGTTACTCATCCTGCTCACTGCCCTCAACGATCCTGAGCAGTACCACTTGACCAGTGCAGAGTTGGCTAATGACCTGGATGTCATGGATGATGCCAGTAAGTAGTGTTTTGCAGTAAATGTATCATAAGTTGTCTCTAAGAGTTATGAAGTAGATTATTGTTAGGAGTTTTTACATCCATGTATCTTTTTGTATACGAGGGTTAAATCTTGATGGAGATTTGCTAGAAAACCCAGTGGGCTCTGTGGTGTTTTTCTTAAACTCTTGCATGTAGGTAGATCCGTCATGTAACTAATGGAATAATTTACTGTGTTATTATAAGGAACTCAGACATTGTCTAAAGTGACAGTCTTCATTTTTGTATAAGTAAAAACACCCAAAGCCACAGCCTCCCAAAAACCCAATGTCCATCTGTGCAGAGCATTTGAAAAGCCTTCTTAACACACCAGGTGCGTGCTGAAACAGTCTGACCAGGGGTGACTCACAGCACATGGTGCTGGTAGTCTCTGATTGGGAACGACTATTGTCCCAGTTCCAGAGGATGAGCGTTGTCCTGTGACCCATTAGTACATGCTGGACCAGCCGGTGCCACTGCAGTTTTACAATCACATGCATAGAATGTTCAGATTTCTGAGGTTTATAAGTATCAGTTCACTCAGTAACATGCACTGACGCTTGCTTTTGTGCAATAACAGTAAACATCTTTTGTTTTAATCTTTTCTTAGTAAAATAATTCTCCCCTGAGAAAAACATCATTATCCTTAGGGCTTTGACTCTAGATGAGAAGAAAGCTACTGGTTCCATTTGTTTTTTTTCAGCGTGTAACTGGAGTTGAAGGGGAATTACCGTAGCTCATTAGCTTATTATAAACACACTGAAGCTAACAACTAGCTTGTCACATTTTAATGTTTTTTAGGCCAAATTAAACACGGGGTATATGATATAAATATTGAGCTTTTGTGATAGATTTTAAGCTCAAATTTTCTGGTTAGCTATAATCTACCAAACAGAATCAATGTTTGGGTATATTTATAAATGTTAGGGGAAGAAAGACAAGCTAGTCTTTCTGCTAGCTAACCTTCGTTTAGCCACATTTTTATGTTTTGTGGTGGCACTTAAAGACAAGATATAACATGCTAATGGATGAGCTTTATACTTGTTGCTATATCGAGTTGGGGCACAGTTTCCTGGCTTCCAGTCTTTATACAACAAAATATTATTATATTCTGAAATTATGTGTAAAATGTATAATAGCTTAAGCATTCACCACCAAATAGCAAGAAGGGAAGGTTAGCAACAAGCCTGTGAACATAATGGAGAATTCAGCTGTTGCCAGATATTTTACTCATTAGCTGGTAAAATAAAACAAAAAGGGGTGAACATCACCAGGCGGCAAAATTGTTTCTGCTGCCCCAGATGGCATAAAATCAAAAAGCTTTTTATGCTGGTATTTTGCCATTTACCTGAATTAGATTCTGGGAATAAAGTGTCACACTTCTGAGTCGTCTTTTTTCTTTTTTTAAACCACAAATCTGATCCATCCTGTGACTCAGAGCTGTGAAACACTGATTGTCAGGTCATTATTAAAAGAATATGGAAAATAATGGGTCAGGCAGGGGAAAAAAGTGGCGTTTCATTGAAGTGACTATTATTTCCCCGTAGTGCCACTTTTATTTTAAGGTTGCTCGGCCTTGCGCTTATGTAACAGAATGATTAGTTCTGTTCTGTTGAGTTGATTTCAGGTCAGGCTGACACGATGTGTATCCCAGAGCAGAGGTTAAATCCTTTTCTAGTTGACAGATGCATCATGCCATTATTTTCTTCTGCTCTCCATTTGTGGTCCCTTGATGACACCATGTTCTAAACATTTTCATAAATGTAATTCAGGATTGATTGCGCCACAGCCAATGTGACTACAGCCTGAATTAAATAGAAAGCAAAGATCTGTACAGCTTTTTTGAATTTCTATCTTTTCTCCTGTTGCTTCAGACATGTGCATCGCCTCAGCGATCTCTCTGCTGATGATTCTTATCTGTGGGATGGCAACATATGGTGCCTACAAGGTAAAAAAAACATTTATTTTACTCTCGTAATTGTATTTCACGTGTTGCTGTTTCCCTGTTGATTCTCTGCTCTTTGACAAATAAGCCATTCTGTCCCAAATATCTAACGTTAAGGTCTTTATTTCAGTTACGTCCCGCCTGGATCATCCCTTTTTTCTGCTACCAAATATTTGACTTTGCCCTTAACACCTTGGTGGCTGTTAGCATCGTAGTTTACCCAAACACCATTCAGGATTACCTGCAGCAACTGGTGAGAAACATCTGATATATGTATATATTTATTTTACTTATCATTTATAATTTGACATGAAATGAAAACATCACTGCTGTCTTTCTGATTCCTCCTCAGCCTGAGAACTTTCCCTACAAAGAGGAAGTTGCTGCTCTCAGTAACGTGTGCTTGGTCGTCATCGTGCTGCTCTTCATCGGCTGTATTCTCGGCTTTAAGGTAAAGTTTTCTGCGCCCAGTTTACATATTTGTCTCATATGCTTAGCAGCACCTAGAAATGTTTCCTGGTCTGCTGACAATATTATGCAACCTTGTTACACAGGCTGTTGCCTTTTTACGTAACCCTCTGTTCACATGTGGCTCTGTGATGTGACTGAAGTGAGGTGGAAATTGATTAGCTTTCACTGGTTCTAGGTAAAGTAGAGCCCAGGAATGAATCTTGAAAGCGTGCTGTGGATAAAACCTCGCTCCAAAAAAGCCGAGATGCTGTGTAAAAACTCAGAATGCAATGATTTGCAAACCTTCAAAACAACATGTCAAATGTTGACACTTTAGACATTTTGTATTGTTTTGACTGTGCTCGTTTTCAGTGTCTGGACACCTTTTTGTTTTACACCACTCTGTAAGTGCTTCCCACTCCTCCTTGTTGTGGGATTTGAGATGCTCAACAGTTTGAAGCCTCCTTTGTTGTATTTTGTGTCAAATGTTTTCAGTGAGTAATGTGTCTGGACTCTCAGTAGGCCAATATGGCCCCTAACTCTGGACTCTTATTGTTCCAAACTGTGTTTGTCATCCAGTATTAATGATGCCCTCACATAATATGTGCACCAATGGACCTCCATTTGATTGCATATGCTAGCTTTTGAACTTTATTATAATAAGCTAGCTGTTCTCTTCATTCTGACGGAGGATTTAGACATTTCGAAAGCTCCAAAAAGAATTTTAGCTTCTGGTTCATCAGACCAAAGTCTCAGTCCAGCCTGACTGAGATCGGGCCCAAAACTGGGATCCCGTTAGGACTCAGGCACTGATGGCAAAAAACTGTAATCAGGCAGATTTTCCAGATTCTCTTTTAGGGATATATTGCTCATGCAGTCCTGCCCCTGTCTCAAATGTTTAGAAAAATGTTGCTGGTTCATTTTATACATGATCCCAACAGTTGTTGGAAATGGGACTGTATTTTTCGCAGCAGACATATTTGATTTATCACAGCAGGAAAAGCAGAGAGCACAATACCAGAACCCCAAAGCAGCTACACTGAATTCAGACACCATTTCTTTTATTATTTATATGTCAAAGTGAGAAGGAAGAAGTGTAGTACTATACTTGTAATATAAGGTTTACTCTCAGCTTTCCTTCTGAAAGATTTAAAGTCAGAGTCGGGTGTAGGAGTGTACATATGTGTAGTCTCAAAATTATATTACAGTGTTTCTAGGAAATTTGTGATGATGGTATTTATGACAACACAGAAGAAAGGCTGAACAATGTGGTGACTGCAGCGAAAAAAACACAAGGAGGCATGTTTAATGTTTCTTTTCCAATGAGCTTTGGTTATTTATGCAATGTAAAGTATGAATTATTCCCACGAGGTGCCAGCAGCTACAGTGGTGACACAGCATAACTCATATATACAGTGCTGTGAAAAAATATTTGTCCCCTTACTGATTTCTTAGTTTTTTGCATATTTGTCACATTCAAGCAAATTTGAATGTTAGATGAAGATAACCTGAGTAAACACAAAATGCAGTTTTTCATTCATGATTTCATTTATTAAGGGGAAAGACCTATCCAACCTGACCCGGTGCTGCGTGAAAAAGTAATTCTCCCCCTGTTAAATCAGTTTTTTGGAAAGGAGTTCACTTTCACTAGCTGCACCCAGGCCTGATTACTGCCATAGCCGATAAATCAAGAAATTGGGCCGTTTTAAACCTGTAGCGGTGAAACAAGTTTGTTTTTTCAACCAGGAGCAGGAAGAGTTTTCTTGCATGTTTTGCAGAGTTTGGTGAAGGTTGTTGAAGTAGCTCACTTTTTACTAAATCATCATTGGCTGACATACGGCTCTCGCTCCAGAAGGTTCTGGGCTTGTCGTGTTGTTGTGCCTAAACGTAAACTCTTTTCTTTGCAATCTCATTGACGCTGCAATATTTTTTTTATCATGTAAAACTGTATACCGATATAATCGACCAGCCCTAGGGACGAGTTACTTCCTCTTTTTTTATTAATTTTTTTCAGCCACACTATTAAAGTGGCTCTTTGAGGGTCAGTGTGTTCTGATACTCAATTACTGAACACTGTTTAGTAAAATTAAGCAAACATTTATGGTTCCAAGGCAACCAATCACTTCCTTGCATCATCTAAGTTGGCCTGTGCCATGCACACTAAGTGTGTTTGCAGTAGCAAACTCCTTATTTATCCAAGTGTGTCCCTGGGAGCTCTAGAATAAACCTCTTAATGGTCACTTGGGCAGTGTGGCAGTTGGAAATGTGCACAAAACAAGCAGGCACTTGGCCACTTACAAAGTGTGGGCGCACCCGTTAAATCCTGTGGAGTTGAGCTGTTAATGAACTTCGGACGGAATCAGGTCAGGCCATTGTCCAAAGCTGACATTTCTCACTTTAAGCACATAGGAGGGGCAAGCTAGCTCACCTTAGGTGAGCGTGCTGCCTGGGTAGAGCTTGCACGAGGTGTCACACAAGATGCTCATATGCTCACTGTGAGTTCACTGCACATTCACCAGCCTTATTCTTACATGGGTGCAGTTGGACATCGCACAGGCTTTGTACTCGAGAGCAGGTTAAAGATAGTTTAATTTGTGGTCCAGATGCAGTTGACGTTTGTGCTCTGACATAAACCTGTGTAAGGTAAAGGGCGCTTTAGCGTCAGTGCAATATTTAGCCTCTTAAAAAAAGTTGCAAAGTACTTTAAAAAGCCATGAAGACATAAGAAAAATCCTAAAAAATAACTTGTTTTTATTATGTATCTAAAGCCAGTAATTCTGTCAGATAGTTGCTGTGATTCTGCTTAAAACCAAAACATTTGTAGTCTTTAACAACAAAAGGTTAACCCTGAGATAAACTGAGATAAAATAAACGGTAACGGTTAATAGAAGCTCATATGTTTCATACTATAGTCGATCAGGGCCTTTTTAGATTGCAAACCCCATGTAATTACCCCAAATCCATCTTTTTAATCAGCACCACTGTCTGAATAATTTCTGATCAAATAATTGGATTTGTATTTGTATTTGTATTTGTATCTTTATTTATTTCAGACATAATAAAACAAACAAAAAAAAACCAATATATACTCGTCTACATGTATTTTCATTTACGAATATGAATATATGTGTAGATATACACACACACACGTATTTGTACAGACAAACAAGAAAAATATAATAAAATAAAACACATTTGCACAATCAGCATCATTATCACACTGTCAGCATGGTTTTGCAGTGGACCATGAAGTAAATTAAGCGATTGCTGCACCTTCCTGTGGAGGTTGTTTGAATAACAGAGCTGTCAGAGCATTAGGGCTGATACTTAATTGGTTCTTATGGTAAGAATGTTTGAGAGCTCAGCCTGGCTTTGGTTCCTGCTAGCGGATGGATGTAGCAGATGGTGTTGTGTTTGGCCGAGGCATTTCAGTAGCAAGCCGCCTGCTGAGAGCCAGATGATTTCTGGATGACAGAGAACAACAGGAACTTGCTACTATAAAGAGACGTCTAACCCTCAGACAGATTCTGCAAACACAATCTGAATCTAAAGAAGAGCGAGAGTTTATTTAGAATAACAACAATTTTACTCCAGCCTTACATTCTGGTGACAGTGATGCCATCTGTGTCAGTAGGTGTGCAGAAAACTTACTTTTACACCGCAGCTTCTCTGGGGGCAAGATGACCCAGTTATATCTGGAACACCTTGGAAAATTCATTTGCATAGTAACGAGGAGAAGCTGCTTGACTTAAAGCTTTAATAAAAGCATCCACTGAGCCGCGCTACCAACGGGGCTGATAATAATTTGTCTATGATTTGTTATTTACCATAACTGTGTTACGTAGTCCATGTGTCTAACATGTGTTTTTGTTTTCTTTCTTCCCATTCTCAGGCATACCTGATAGCATGCGTGTGGAACTGCTACAGATATGTGAGCGGACGGGGCAGTTCTGAAATCCTGCTGTACGTCACGACCAATGACACCACCGTAAGTACTGAGAACAACGCTGACTTCTTTGTTTAAATGATAAGACTGGTGATGTCATGATATCATGTCCGTTCAGGACTTTTCCATGCATATTGGTAGCATTTAGCATCAAGCCCACTTTTTCCAGTTGTACTTGTAACAGTTTGCGACAAATACAGTGGTCTGTTTGGCATTTGTTTGGAACTATTTTCAACAGGAAATTAATATATATTTGGCACTCCAAACATTTTCACAGCAACAGTAGCACACTTTCTGTGGGACTGAGCCAGAGTAAATGATTGTGTGTGCTAATTAAGGTCATAAAACACAACGTTATGTGTTTTTCTCAATGGGTTTTAGCCAACACTGAACTTCTACAGCACAGAAGAATGAAATAAATCAGACTAGCAGAAGAAAAAAGTATTTTTTTAGCAGCACTTTATTTTGCTGTCAGACCACCTGTGCAAATGTTTCCAGTGAGCTGCTACAAACGCCTGTGTGCAGAGCTCGCCAGACATGTGAGGGTTCTCGCTTCAACACTAATAATGCACTCATTCCTCACGTGCAGTGTACAGCTGTCCAAATACTTGTAATTTACAAGTCAGCAGCTATTAATGTATGACAAATAAGAATAAACTTATACAAATATAAGTATAATATATTATACTCAAAGTCCATTAAACCCTCTTTCATGTCTAAATCATCATTTAGGGAACTAACATTAAACAGTTTCTGATCTTTGCTGTTTTTCTGCATTTTCCAAAAAGTAGAAAAGCAGCTTCTGTGCAATCCAGACTGCAGGTCACGTTTGGATTGTCTGCGTAGGTTTCCTCTGCTCAGGCCAGTCTGGCAGCCATAAAGTCACTATGTTGATGGGAGAAAGAACATTTAAAGCTGTGCTGTAGTAGCGCGTAGTTTTACAGAAGCTGCAGTTGCATGGATGAATGGACAGACTTGGAAAGAGAGACGAGGATCCATGCTGGTGAAGTCATTAGATGGGTACAGTAAGCTCTTTTTAGGGCCTCATGTTGGTGTCTTATTGACCGGACCTGGCTCTCAGTTCACTGTTACCCCACTGCCCACACAGCTAACTGCTTGACTCTGACAGAGGGGAGAAGACTAACGGAGCTATAGAAACACTAATGACTGTTTTGACTATTGCAAAACGTGGTTTTCGGTCTGAACACATAAGGAGCTGCCAGTAACTGGCCCCATCAGGACTGATATTTGACCTTGCAATATATTGGGTTTCACAAGTATTTTGACAAAACCTGTGCTCGACCCCTCAGGGCGTAACACTGCACACAATTTAAAACAGCACTTGATGGTCTACGCGCTGTAGTTCCACTCGCTCCTGATGTGTAAAACACGTGGGCTGTAAAGAGAGACCCAGGAGGCAACTTTCCAGCTGACTGACATCACCAGTGAGGAGTGCCAGAATATCAGCAGCCATTTATTTCCTAACATCAGCCTCACGTCTGCAGGGATGCTTTTTCAATCAGAGCTAGCCATATTTAATGGAAGCTCCCCCACATACCACAGCCGGGTTTGTGGCTTTTGGTTAGCAGCTTGCATGGTGTTACATCAATTATATGATGGTTAGGTCAAAGGTCCACTAATGCATTGCATGTGAACTGTATTCTTGGGCATAAAGAAAAGTAATTGACACCCACACACAGGTGCTTTATTGGAACAATAAATAAATGCATCATAGAAGAAAGCATGCTTAATTTCTCTTCATGGAGTTGGTGTGGGTGTTGACTGTTGCTTGGCCCCACTCCCCACAGATCACGGTGTCGTTCAGGCATGGCACACAGACTGGGGATTTATTAGCTAGAATGGAATAGCAACTGTTAGATTTGATCCACTGTGTATCCATAGATGCTTTCCAATACACACACAATGCAGCAGAAGATTTACTATACCCCAATATTGCCATAGTGATTCCTGTGCTACTTGCTTCCGGTTGTAATCCTGACTCCTGTGTTTCCCTCTCTGTCAGTTTGCTTCCTATTTTATTATTTTGGGCTTAGCATCCTTATATTCCTTTCTCTTTATTTTAGCACCCCCCCTTTCTGCAGCTCACAATTGTCTCAGTTGAATCCACCTGTACCTTCTTTCTCCTTTCCCTTAAATTATACATGGTGTGTTTTGTTTCCATTGAATTACTTTGTTTTCGCCGACTCTTGTGCTGGCTCTCCTGCACTCGGTCAATTCTTTTTTATTTATAATCTAATGCACCAGATGTGACCAGATGCAATGCACTGTTCTTTTTCTGGACAACAGATGATGTCACATGTGTCACAGCAGGGCACAGACAGATGATTGAAGTTGTGTAGTAACCTTAAAGTTCATGATATGCATACCACATGCTACAGTATGCACTTTAAAACGATTTCAGTATGTGCTGAAACTCTTTAAAATGATCTAATATATGCAAGTACAGGCCTAAAGGAAATTATTGATTACTTAATATCCCACATATTTATTTTAACATCATTAAAGTTTGTTGTCACAAAGGCAAGACTGTACCCTCGTTGACTCGTTGTTAAATATTTAATAACACATGCAGGTCAAACACATAGCGTTGTTGAGGAAGCCCACATTTCTGTTGTGAGAATGAGTGCTGGAATGCTGAAAGAAATCTTTCAGATCCAGGAAAACATTATACAGCCTTAAAATGCATCAGTTTTTTTTTTAAGTTCCTTCATGGTGGGACCTCAATTCTGGCTCTATCATATCACATAACGGGACACGGCATTGAGCGGAGACATCAGTCCAGCTGAGACTGTGCCTTCTGTGATGCATATAGACAACCATTAGCCAGATTTAGTTTGGAACTCCCCACTTATCCTACTTTTACTTTTGGTGTAGGGGGTGAATAATAAAAGATGAACAAGTAGATCTGTCCTCTCTAGTTATCTGTATACAGCTCTAAACTAAATCTGGCTGCTGACAGATGCTTTTGTTTTTCACGTGGCACAATTTTAGGACACTTGCTTCATGTACTACATTTCCTTCCTGATATAATAGTAATAGTATTTCAGTAGTAGATTTAAAAATATATATTTTTTACATAAAATAACAGGGAAAAGTCCTGCAAATAAATTCAAAAATGAGCACGGGAAGCTTGATGGCTACTACATGTTAGCACTGCTGTTGTAAGCATGGTAGTATATAGGTCAAAGCCGCACTGTGCTGAAGTACAGCCTGCTGCTTGCATGCCTTTTTTTCTTATGTATGACATTTATTTTAATATTTTGTCTAAGAAGGCTTCCAATCAACCGCTCCAACTGCTTATGTAATGTGCAGTGCAAATAAGACTGGTCATCTTGCCATACTTGCATTTTACATGTTATATAATCATATTTAACTGCAGCCCTGCAGTTTAGCCTATTTTATTGGGGAATCAGACTGATTTCTGTGCAAGCTGTTCTCTCTGGGCTTACAAATATTTCACTTAATCCAAAATAAATTTTTAATATTTCATTTTTTCTGTTTCAAGTTACATCAAAAGTGATGTAATATTATGCAACTTTACCAAAAACATGTTCATATTGATCAGACTGATTTTCATGGTGTTTATTCTGAGTCATGTCCTCATTTCTTTGTCTTCCAGGTGCTGTTACCTCCTTATGATGACAGTGTCAGTGTCCCTCCCAAGCAGGCTCCTCCACCTTACACCACTGTTACAGCATGAAAACATTCCCGGGATCCTGCCGACTGCTGTTGATAAAAACACAGCAGAATTGATGCACCACACTGCCTCTCCACTGTACAGTATATTTCTGGATATATTGTAGCTACACACACATTACCATTCTCTTAATGCATTCACACGCATATGTACAAAAACACCTTGGACAGATATACAGACGCACACCACCGTGACCTCTCATCCCTTCCTGTTATTTACTTATTCTTATGTATTTCTCTCCTGTAGCTCTCTGTGTATCTCTGTGTCTTAGTATTCATCCAGAAACGATGTGCACTTTTATGCATTTGAAGCGAAACAAGACAAAAGCACTAGAAAGTTCGATAGATGATATATATTTTTATTAATTCTATTTATGCTCTCTGTGTCTGTAATCGTATTCTGTGGGTCCTACCTTTTCACAAACATATTTAACTTGTGCAGAAATGCAAAAAACCCAACGTATGGCTCACATTAACGAGTGAGGAGCCGTTGCGTGTTTCCTGTTTGTCTCGTCTGAGCTCGTGATCAGGGTTGGATTGCCTTCATTCATAGCTTTCTCTCTCATGGGGTGCACTTCATGGAGCCACGTGTGAAGTGTCACCTTGACGGGAAGTTTCCCAAAGAAATGCACCTGCCTGTGTTCTGACATGATCAAGGAGCAACCTAGTGTATATCAAACATATCAGCGTATTCTACCACAGACATAATCACGGTCTCGTGTTCTAGAAATCAGGAGTGTTGATTTGCGTTGACTGATATTCATAACTTTCTAATGTAATTGTGTCTTTCTACTGATTGATGACAAATGTCTTGGATTGCTGTTTATCTAGAAGCACTGATCTGGAATCAGCTTGCTCTTTGAAGTCACTATAAGTTGGTTGCTGGACAGAGGACTCGGAGCCCAATAAATATGGACTGTGGTTGTGTTTTTTCAGTTAAGCCTAATGGGAGCTTTCTTGTCTGTGTAAACATTACACAAGTCTGTTCCACCAGATGGAGTTACTGGCAAACCACTCGTCCCTGGACACAAAATGTCCTGCAAGGACTCAAATGTCAAACCTTCTGTATGGAAAACAAAGATGTGACATATATTTATCTATTAAAATCCAATTTCACTGATAGATGTTGTGTGTTTTATTTTGTCAAACATGTATATGAACTTGAGCAGACATGTTTCAAGGGTCAAATGGAGCTCAGTGTGTGTGTGTGTGTGTGTGTGTGTGTTTGCAGGAATTGTTTAAATTAATCTGGCTAGTTTTTTTTTCTGCTATTAAGAGTTAAGCTCTAGCTTAAATGGAAGATGTGATGTCGAAAAATATATTTGGTCACTGAAGTGAGCAGTGACTGTATAGTCTAAGGAGCTTGGAAAGAAAAGCGTCTGGAGTTCTTTAAGTTTCCTTGAAGACGTTTCACCTCTCATCTGAGAAGCTTCTTCAGTTCTAAGAGCAACTAGTGGAGAGTCCCAGATTTTAAGCCCTATGGGAGTGTCCCCAAGAGGGTCATGTGATTTATTGAGGTCAAATGGACCTCAATATATCACATGATAGGGTGGGGATAGGTTTCACAATGGGTTCACCTGAAACCTTGGCTGGTTGTGACCCACACCCGTTTTCCCACCTTGGCTAGTGTGATTAGGTAGAGGATCAATAGGGGGTCCATGACCCTCTTAAGAGGGACACACCCATAGGACTTAAAACCTGGGACTCTCCACCATTTGATCTTAGAACTGAAGAAGCTTCTTGGATGAGAGGTGAAACGTCTTCAAGGAAACTTAAAGAAGTCCAGACGCTTTTCTTTCCAAGCCCATTAGACTACAATGAGCTGGATGACTGAGAACCTTCACAGACATGTCTGTGTATAAATGTGTCTACTGTGTGGGAGGCAGGGACCCCCAGAGTGGAATTGTGATGACTTTTACTTACCAGGTCTTTCCATAAACTGCTGCTGTGGCTTTGTACAATTCTTCTGAGCATAATTTGTAAAAGTACAATCCGCCTCTTACAGAGCAGTGATGACCCATTAGACTACACTAGACTTTAAATCTATCAGGCCCCTGACAGTCTGACTCCATTACATTATTATCTATCATTTGATGAGCTACTCATGTTCCTTAGTTTGAAAACAGGAGCCAGGCTGACCAAGTACACGTCTCTAAAACTTTAATGTAAGAACAACATGAAACATTTACGTTGTCTCTACTTTCCTCCAAATAATAAATGTTTAAAGTGTTTTCAATATGTAAAATTGGGAGTTTAGTTCCACTTATCTGGAATAAATATGAGTAAGATGATCTGAATGAGAATAAAACACTCATAGTTATTGTTTTACCAGCAGACCGATCAAGAGGCGTCTCCAAAGTCAGAGTCAGAGTGGGAGTATACAGAGAAATAGTGGATGGAGTAAGGGACTAGGCAATGCAATAGCCTCCAGAGATAGAGACAGGACTGGGATATATGTACATTTGCAACGCGGAGCTAAGGCATTGACAGACTTTTCCTGCTGGAGCTCAACTGTTGGCTCAGTTTTTGGATTTTCAGAGATTTTAATTCGCTGAATTAAAAATTCCAAAATAATTTTTAATATAATGGTGAGTAGATTTCAAATTGTTATCTTGAAAATGCTATACTGTGGGTTTTCCCTTTTCTAAAAGAACCGATCCTTTTTCTTTAGCGTTTTAATAGCAGGGTAGAAAGAGTAATCACCACCAGTCACCTGTGTGGTGTTGACTTCTTATCTGCGTTAGGACACATCCTGTGCTCCTTTCACCTGCATCATGAAAACTCATCAGAGAACTTGGATGTGCAAAACAGACACAGTGTCATAAATGCTGTTCAGTACATGATGTTTTTGTGTTTCATAGTAAACACACAACTTTGGCTTCCACTCACGGGGGGAAATATGAAAGGAGCTGCTCTTTTGTGGAATAATCAAAATGCTGTAATTATTAAACTTTCTTCATATCTTTGATTCGTGTGTTTAGAGGAAATGCCAGTTAAAAAAAAACATTTTAGGACGCTGTGGAGTGTCATGAAATTCTACAGCACATAACAGGATTTTACCTTTGCTGCTGTGATTGCCATCTGAAGATGAAAACACTATCAGGGTGGCGGCAGAGAGACGTAAAACACATGTGAGTTCAGAGGGCAAGAGTTCCATGAGGGTTTGCATATGCATGTGTGACCTCTGCAGGTCTCAGGTCAACCATATAAACCTGGCTCTGTGCAGAAGTGTTGATTTTTTATTAACTGAACACACGGAAGCTGCTGAAGTTCTCATTTGGGAATCCAAAATAAAAGTTTTATGTTGCCTTCACGTAAGATTGTTCCTGTATTGTTCTTTTCTCCTTTTTCAAATTTGAATATATTTGTAATTTCTACACTGATCACAGATATTTCTAAGACAGTAGTAAAGGCTGGAGTCTGAATATGACGGGTAACAAGTGGGTCTCTTGGGGAGGGGATAGGGAAGCAGTCTGGTGTTTTTCAGCCTCTCTTAAATCACTGTAAACCTCCTATGAAGCAAAGCATTCTCATTCACAGAAGCTCACTTTCTTTGAAGGCTTTAGGAAGCACATTTTCATTCTGCCATATCATAAGTTTATGCCAAAACTTTTTTTTTTTTGTCCCGTTTGGATCTTTAGCCATCAGAATTGTTGTCTTAAGGCCAAGAAAGATGCCAAGGGGATTTATTTTACCAAGTGGATCATCATGGCCTTGCCATATTGGTCCATTTGATTGACCTTTATTATAATTATGTATTTATTTTATTTTCGGTTGCTACAAACGGGACAGACATGACTGGGAGATAGGACAGGGAGAAAGAATGAAAGAAAGAGAGGGAGAGAAAGAAAAACAGAGGGGAGAAGAAATGGTGAGAAAGGGGGGAAGAAAGAAAGAAAAACAAACAAAACACCTGGATCACCTGTATGGAGAAAAAAAAACAGAAGAGAAAGCAAACAAAAAAAAAGAGCAACATAATAAATACAGCACCATCACAATAAACTAGCTAGCAGTAGATAACAGTAGATACTAAATATTAAACACTATTGTGCAGCACGCAAGATAGACAGCGCACAATGTGCTTTGAGGCAGCAGCCAAGAAAGGTGTAGTCCGCGCCAAAACTTATTTGATTTAAACTGCATTAAACTGAAATTACTCAACGTGCAATGTATCAGTTGCAATCAGCCTCACCTTTCGTGTGCAGCTGGTCCCAGTATAAATCATTCCCAGATACTAGGTGCTTCACCTAATCACAACCAACCACGCTTAGCGAGTCATGTGTCAGATTTTGTGTTTATTATAACACAACGCTGTGGCTGTAGCTCAGGAGGCAGAGCGAGTCATCTACTAACTGGAAGGTTGGTGGTTTGATCCCTGCTGCCCCAGACTGCATGCCAAAGTATCCTCAGGAAAGATATGGATCCCTGCATCCCATTCAGTGTTAATGAGAATGTCAGATAGAGAGGACTTAGACACAGAAAAAGTGCTTGTATGAATGTATGCGTGGATGACGTGTGTAATATAAAGTGCTTTAAGTGCTCGAGTAGAGTAGAAAAGCACTTTATAAGAACCAGTCCATTTATAATGCAGATTTCTTGCCATGTTTCTACATGTAGACAAACATATATAAAATAAATAGTAGGTTCCTCTATTTGGCAGCTTCTCTCTCTCTCTTCTCCATCTTTGCTCCCTGGTGATCAGGTTTGTACCCTACTTGCGCTGCACTGTGGAAGTGTTTCTTCTGGATCAGCTCTTGTTTTTGTGCTTACGTCACTCTGCTGCAGTTGTCGTCTTTCATCACAATGAGGTGTCTGGCTCTTGGCCTTTTCTGCCTGTTGTGCTGTAACGCAGCGCAGACGTACAGACGCCGCCCCAGACCCATCACGGCAAGAAGCAACACAACTTTCCCAATCAAAGCAGTTGGTAGGTGATTAGTCGGTTACCACAGCATTTCTGTATCAGTTTTGCCATTTCATCCCAAACTCATCCCAAACTTCCTCATTGTCTTTGATTTTAGAGAATCCATGTAAAGCCATCCCGCTGGATTTCATCTTTGTGATTGACAGCTCCAGAAGCATCCGTCCCAATGACTATGAGAAAGTGAAGACCTTCATCATCAACCTGCTTCAGTTCCTCAAGATTGGCTATAATGCAACACGGGTCGGTCTGCTGCAGTATGGTAGTGTGGTCCAGCCCGAGTTCTCCCTCAGCACCTACACCACCAAGAGCGAGGTAGAGCAGGCAGTGACGAATATGGAGCACCTCGCCACAGGGACCATGACGGGTCTGGCCATCCAGTACACCATGGAGACAGCCTTCACCGAGGAACATGGAGCCCGACCAATGAACCTACACATCCCACGAATTGCTATGATTGTGACTGATGGAAGACCTCAGGACACAGTAGAGGAGATTGCAGCTCAGGCAAGACAGGCTGGCATCCAGATTTTTGCTATTGGAGTAGGCAGGGTGGATATGAACACACTGAGGGCCATAGGGAGTGAGCCGCACTCGGAGCATGTGCATCTGGTGGCCAACTTTAGCCAGATAGAAACCCTGATCTCTGTGTTCCAGTCCAAACTGTGTGGAGGTGAATAATCCCGTCTATTTTAAGTGTCTCTCTTTATTCCTAAAATGCATGTGTGTCTAATCATGCTTGAGTGTTTGTGAATGTTTTTGCGTGCATTAGGTTCAGACATGTGTGAGGTGGTGGACCATCAGTGTCAGCATATCTGTGTGAGTAGCCCTGCCTCATACAGGTGCAAGTGCAGGGAAGGATACATCCTAAACCCTGATGGCAAGACGTGCACAGGTAACTCCCTCCCTTCTGTTATTTACATAGCTACAGTCTTTTAACACTGCCCAAAACTTGTACAAAGGACCTGATGATGGTCTGACGGCTTAAGGACCAAAAATGGATCACGTGACCTTTTGCATAACAGATTTTGCCCATCTGGCCACCTTATTTTCATTTTTGGTTTACTCTCACGGTTTGGCTGCAAAAACAATCACTGAAACCTTCATGTTGCCTTTTTACACCAGACTGACACAACTTGCGACTCATGAGTTTCACTCAGATCAAAGCAAAGTAAAATGGGAGTGTCAGTTTAAAAAGTCTCACTCGTTGGCTTATATTTAGTTTCTGCTGTCCCTGACTGACTGGTTACTGCAGGTTTCCTTCTGCACACTGAACTGTAGGTGATTGTTCTCCACACTGTTGCAGCTGAGGACACGTGTGCTGTGGTGGATCACGGCTGTGAACACATCTGTGCAAACCTGCCTCGTGGTTATGAGTGTCGGTGCCGTCCAGGATATCAACTCACCATAGACCTGAAGACGTGCAACAGTAATATTACATTTTTCTACTCATAAGAAACTGTTTTATTCAAATTTCATGACTTATTGTTAGAGTCATAATGGAAACACAACTTGCTTCCTGCCACAATGTTGTGTTTGTGGAGTAAAGTGTTGGCTTTAAATCATCATATATAGCAAGTAGGAATAAAGTACAAAAATTTATCTGGTCTTGGATAAAGGAACTCAGCGTCATGAAGCCAACACTGCCCAAAGGCACAGTCACCGTGAGAAGTTTTTTTTCCTACCAGTGATGTCTGTTAACCCACTGATGGAAAATTTTCCCTTTGCTCCTTCGGTGGATGTTAACAAAAAGCAAAGTGGGGGAGATTTCCTGAAGGAAGTGTGCTTTTGCAATCATCAGTGCAGTGCAGCTGCTGAAATGTAGAGGTGTATCTGGAGTGTCATAGTATATCCCAATCCAAACAAGAATGAGTTCAATCATCACAGTGGGTTCACACTCTGCACCTTTAGAGTGGATTTTTTTTTAAACGAAATAATTAGATTTAGCAGTCTTATTCTTCTGTATTGGGCATGTTTTTATTAATCTGAAAAGTCTTGTCATAAAAACAACAACAAAATAACCAGTGAAAAAGTGGAATATCTAATAAGAGATTCATCCTCTCCAGGAATAGACCACTGTGACCTGGGGAATCATGGCTGTGAGCACAACTGTGTCACCGTTCCAGAGTCCTACATCTGCACATGTAAAAGGGGCTACGTCCTCAATCTCGATGGCAAGACCTGCAGCAGTAAGTACTTTTTTTTTATCATTCATAATGCGGCAAATATACAGCATCTTATGAAACATTCAAACATTCAAACGGTGCTGCTACAGCAACCACGACATAAATTTCACCCAATGCGTCCTTGCAGAAATCGATCACTGCGATCACAAGCTACACACTCAGACCTGATGGGAAAACGTGCCAAAGTAAATTTAGTGCTTTTTCATATTTAATTAAAAAAAAAAATAGCTCCACATTTTTTTTATATAGAGATAGAAAGCCGCCTGTTTTACATTGCACAACGCATGTAAAGCTTTGTACATCTACAACAACTGTCTGATACCATTCCAGCCAACTTTGAGTGTACAGAAATTGACAGATTGGTGGATGATTCTGAGATGTAAAGGTGTCACATGAGGTCTAGGATGATTATCTAGCTTTTTGGGTCTTTGGATTGCTTCTGTTTGTTCAGAGCTGAGAAATAAAAGAATATACAGGAAAGCCTGAAGCGCTCTTTCTTTATAGCAGGCTCTTATGTGCTCAGTATTTTTCGAAAACGGAAACTATTTTTACAATTTAATGCAAAATTTGCAAGTTAGTAAATGTAATCACTACCTGTCTTTTTGTACTGATAAAATGACTTCCTCTAGAGATCGATCACTGCGCTGATGGAGCCCACGGATGTGAGCAGGAGTTTATGAGCACTGAAGACAGCTGTGTGTGTAAATGCAGGAAAGGCTACACACTCGGACCTGATGGGAAAACCTGCAAAAGTAATTTTAAATGAGCTGTTTCCATGTTATTGGTGCTGTTTTTATCCATATTTTTCTAAAGTTATTCCACATATTCTTCATACGTATAGAGCATAAAAACACCCAAGTATTGATTCATAGCTTGTCTATTGATGTGTACATTCGCATCTATTGTCTCATATAATTCTAACCATGTTTCAGCATATGGAAGGCATTCGACTGGCTGATGTAGAAATGTGTCACATTGATGTCTGGGAGGATTATTCAGTTATGTGAACTTACCTCTGTTTCTGTGTTCACTAATAAAATAAAATAAAACAAACATAAAAACTACAAGATGTAAATGTTCTGTGTATTTTTCAAATAATAGAAACCAGTTTAACCAGTTTGATCCACAATTTTTCATGTAAAAATTCAACACTTAGTTAAAACCTTCTGTTTTTGCTTGTTACTTAATTTCTCCTTTGTCTCTGTGATCCGTCAAAACGATTCCTAACAGAGATCGATCACTGCGCTGATGTCACCCACGGATGTGAGCAGGAGTTTATGAGCACAGAAGACAGCTGTGTGTGCAAATGCAGGAAAGGCTACACACTCGAATCTGATGGGAAAACCTGCAAAAGTAAGTGCAGCTAAACTGTGTTTCTGTGTTATTGCTGTGGTTTGTCACAAAAACACTTTTGCTTATACCTGTAATGTGAGGCAACACTTGAATGATTTATATCATGTGTTATGCTGCAAACTGACATCCACATGCCTCTGTAAAAATGTTGTTAAAGCACAATAAGCAATGTAATAATTAGGGTTACCCACTCTTGAATAAACTTCTTTCACATTCTGATAACAGTAGAGGCTGTAGTCATGATGATGCAACACATTTATCCTCCACCGTTCATCACTTATAGTAAGAGTACAGTAAGAGATTAATTACAGATTTATAGATTCACTGCATTGAACTGAGTCTTGAATTCAGCTTTATCTGAATTTGATTAAAAGAACTTGGCAATAATGGAAGCACTGCTCTCCTGCAGAGATCGATCACTGCGCCGATGGCACCCACGGATGTGAACAGGAGTTCATGAGCACTGAAGACAGCTGTGTGTGCAAATGCAGGAAAGGCTACACACTCAGACCTGATGGGAAAACATGTCAGAGTGAGTTTGAGCTCATTCGGTGTCATAAATAATAACAGTTTCTCCATCAGAGAATTGTTTAACATTTTCTAGTGACCCATGAATCACAACTGTAATGTGAAAACACTGATTGCCGAAATACTTCGGAATCATTGTTGGGGGTAAGTGTTAAGTGAACATCACATACATGATAGATGTTGAAATGCAGGCATTCGGTGGGTTAAGCATAGAACTACGTTTGAATCTTTTCAGTAAGCTGTGTTGCAGTGAGTCTTATTATTATTTTTCTCTGCTTTTACTAGTTTTCTCTAGAGGCATCTCATCTGCAGAACCATAACACTCTGCACAACATGAGACAAAAATAAACCAAATTCAGAGTGTGACGTTTTTCATCTGCATGTTTTCAAATGTTTCTATGATTGTTTATGTCCCCTATTTGGGTATTTATGTGTTGCATAACTTCGAGTGTGTTTTTGAACCCAGTTATGAGGTCAGCGCTAATCCCATGGCTCACCAAAAGATATATCTTTTCCCTCCCCTGGATTAAGGGATATTCTGTTTACCACCACACAGCATTCATAATGTCAGAGAGTTATTAGACCATTTATTGTATTTGTAGCCTCACAATATATCATATAAATGCTAATTCTGCCATACACTTATATGTGCTACAGCAACATCATGGTAATCTTTGATTCTGTGTAATTAAACTGAAAGGTCTGGATCTGTGTCAGACAGTGCACCATGGCTGTGAGCATCAGTGTGTCAGCACCAATAATTCCTACATCTGTAGATGTTTTGAAGGATTCATGCTGGCTGAGGATGGGAAGAGCTGCAAAAGTAGGATTACTCTTATACGGACTGTTTTCTTGAGAATAAAATGTGAAATAAATAAAGGTATATATTTTAAATATCCTTCTTTTTCCGGCAGAACCCGAGTGCAGCGAGGGAGTCATGGATCTTGTGTTTGTGATCGATGGCTCCAAGAGTCTGGGCCCCAACAACTTTGAGTTGGTCAAGCAGTTTGTAAACAGCATTGTGGACTCGCTGGACATTTCTAAGACGGGCACTCATGTGGGTCTTCTTCAGTACTCCACAAAGGTACGCACAGAGTTCACCTTGGGCCAGTACTCCACAGCACAACACATCAAGAGTGCCGTGAACAGGATGCAATACATGGGAAGGGGCTCCATGACTGGCTCAGCCCTGCGCCACATGTTTGAGTCTAGTTTTTCAACCAAAGAAGGCGGCAGGTTCAACATTCCCCGTGTCAGCATCGTGTTCACTGATGGACGATCACAAGATGATGTTTCTGAATGGGCCACTAAAGCAAAGAATTCCGGTATTTCTAGTCATCCCGATGTACGACAACCTCAGAGTACCTTCTTCCTAATACAAGTTTCATGTTGTTATGATGCTTTCTGATACTTTTCAGGGATCACGATATACGCTTTGGGAGTTGGCAAAGCCATCGAACAGGAGCTGAGAGAAATTGCGTCGGAGCCAGATGAGAAGCACTTGTATTACGCTGAGGATTTTGAAAAAATGGCAGAAATTACAAAGAAACTCAAGTCCAGGATATGTGCAGGTACTCCACACAAGGCAGAAGTACAGGAATCCCTGCAAGGGTCTCAAAAATATGTGTGATCTTTCTTAATAGATGAAACTAATGCTATAATTGAGGCTAATTCAGGCAAAGTGGAGCTATAATAAGGGCAGATTGGTGAAAAAATGTAACGTTACTGCCACCTATCTGCTGCTGCCATGGTAACCTGTGAGCAGAGCAGCCACTCTGTGCAATACCGTCTACTGTATTATATCAAGTAACTCATCAGTCTTTTATGCTCTGCAGTCATATGTCCTCCCTGCATGTCCCTCACATTCTTCACAGGCAGAGACAAGAAAGCAGAAAAGGATTAGGGGAGAAAGGACGAGATAAGAAAAAGAATCCAGGGACCGAAAGTCTTTCACAACCTATCAACTTTTCTTCTGCAGATAAACCATCTGATGAAAACATGTGCCAGTGTGAAAACATGATAATGTTTCAAAACCAAGTCACAGAGAAGCTGAAGAGCCTGGTTCAGAATAATATCCTTTTGTGCTCACTGCACAGTTACTAATGCTCAGGATTGCCACTGCCAAACTATTTCATGTGTCATTCATGTGTTTTGTTATGTGTTTTTTAAAAACCTTGAACACAGTTTGCAGCTAAATTGGATTATTCCATTGACGCTCACTTTCGCTTAAGGACACGTTTTAAAATGTAGGTTAAGTGGGGATCAGACGCTGGTTAATCCCACGATGTCTCTTTTGTCCTGTGATCTCAGAAAACTCTCATTATGCGTCAAAAATTTCAATTATGACACATTTTTAAAGGGACCCTGGTTACTCATATTAAACTTGGGAGCTCTCTAATAGGCTGACAACATTTCCAGGGTGTAGCCCTCCTTTCATCTTACGGCAGCTGGTAGAGGGATAGCCTTTTGGGAAAAGTCTGCATAGATCAAATTTATATACATATATAACTTGTGATCAAAAGACTAAATTTATTGTTGCAGGTAATCAGCATAATAGTTGCTTCATAGAAGGTTTTAAAACTTTGATTAGGAGCAGGCAGAGGCTGATAAATACCAGATCTGTCAGCTGATTTCTCAGTTACCTCAATCACACTGATGACATGACAGTATAAACAGCTTTAAGGGTGGCAAATGCATTTTAACTTACACTACATCAGGAAATCCAATCATTTCCCAGTAACAGGTCTAAAACTTCACTGGCCAGAGAGGTATAAGTAACTCCTTAACATGCCTACTTGCAGCCATGTCAAAGAGGCTGGAGACTCTTGAGAATCAACTTGTGCATAAATGAAAGGTCGAGACTCATCAGTCTCTACTCTGCGGCATCTCCAGGATCCCTTTAATCCTGCTCAACACGCTATGATGGAACATATGCAAATGCAGCTCTTCCTACTGAAGATATTTATAAGCTCTTCTAAAACTACAGTGTATTCCTTCTGAAGTATTGTTAATGTTATGTAATGGAATATCGCATAATTAACTCTTTGTACAGAAGACTGACAAATAAACATTTTACACTTCATAATTTTGGCTTTTTAAAAAATGATATTTTCACCATAAACAATTCTAAGCAGTCATCTATGGCATTTAAACTTTTGACTAAAAGTAAAAAAGCAAGCAATGGATTCATTCAGCATTTTTAAACTTTTGCTGGTTTTGCTGACGAAAAATAATTATAACAATAAAACTAAAAAAATATCTACTTATTAAGAATTTGCTATTATAAACATGACCACAAGGTGGTGGATCTCATCCAGAGGGGGCACTCCTATAGAGGGGAGGACACACGCACACACATTTCATGCACATGTTGCCTCCTCCTCCTGTATGAATAGTGTGACTGTGAGCAGGAAGCAGTCAGGGAGCATTCAGCAGTACTGCCTGCATTGCCTAGCTGCATGGTCATAACACATCGTTGTCTGGGGCAAGAGGGCAGCAGGCCATGCATGAACACACAGACAGACAAGGGGATATAATGGTGCTCAGTTACTCTTAGGAACTGGAGAGAGTTCAGCGTTCCACGTTTTCACTGCCAAACAGTCTCTGAAAACAGAAAGCGCTGAGACTCGTGTTTGCTTGCTCCTATTCCAAGTTTTTGATTCATCTCAACCCATTTTTTCCCCCCAAACATGGGGTGCTCCTCATCCAGTGCACAGACCGTTGATCAAGAAAAAAGACCAGGCACAAAGCCTGAGGAGAGCAATGGAGACACAGTGGGTAAGTAGTGATCATGAGTATGTATGCATTTCATAAAATGTATACAGTGGTTGCTCCAAGGCTCTGTTACTTTACTCAGTCAGGTCTTGCTCAGGGGTGCTGCTGCTGGTTGCTCTAGTACATGTTGTGCTTTCTCACTTATACTCTGCTAGGCAGCATACTTTAGTACCTCACGGAAGAAACATTCACGCTTATCCACTTTATCAAACCCATAAGTGGTTGTTATTATTTCTTTTTTCATTGAATCGTTTTTAACTCATCAGAATGATGGTTGAATGTATCAGGACAAAACAGTGAACATCACTATGTTTTATTGTTGAAATGTGACCTGAGAAATTTGGAGAAATTCTCAAAAAGCGTTCCCTAAAGATAATTCAGCGTTTAGATTTGCTTGAACCCATCGGGGGTTGAGTGCAGCTCTTAAAGCATATCGCTGTGTGAAAGCCAGCTGGGAGTGTTTAGAGGCCTATTTGCAGCCTGAGGCAAATCCAGACAGTTTTGTACTGTAATGGGATCTTTAACTGATATTTCAAACAGTAGTTTAAAGAAATAAAATCAAACAGATATGATTGCTTGATGTTTTAAAATTTCCTTTATCAAAACATGCAACACTTCAGTTATAATTAAGGAGTGTCTTAAAGTTGCTCTTTTACAAGCCTGGACACTGATGTTCTGATATTCTGCACAGCAGAGCTCTTAAAAAGTTTTGCATCCAAAACATGCAGTCCTGCTCTCTGTGTAATTGCCTTGGTTTGACAGGTTTTGCATACAGTATATGTGCTCCGTATTCAAGCCTGTGCAGAAACCCATCAAATGGCCTGCCACAGCCCATGATTGTTCATTCACGGCTCCGTACAACTTTGTGACACATGTCTTGGTCATGCCAGCACAGCTGCATGTTCAGCATGTTATCACTGACATTCCCCACATACACACACGCAGCAGGACACACGCAGGCCTTGTTAGAGAGTGTGACAGCAGTCGAAAGATGTAATCTCGCTTTTGAGGAAGTAACCTGAAATGTTCTAAACATATTCCTGCCCGCCACAGTTTCTTTTTGTGAGGTGTTCCATTTCCCCAGTGCCACTGCACCGCTCTTGTGTCACAGTATTGTCTCTCCTGCCAATCAGCTTGAGTCACCTGGAAAAGCATGGGTCTCTTTTCCAGGCTTTTACATCATTCCGGCAAGAAAACCAGTTATTGTGCTCCTTGCCTGGGCGGGCTTTTTCTAAATGTGTCTGAATGGGTGGAGGTTTTAAATCGTACAGTATACGGTCTGTCTGACAAACCAGCTGTGTACCATCCAAGCCACCAATGGTCCCATCCCCAGTCTGGGCCCCTGGTCTGTGTGCCCCCCTCCTCCCTCTAATGGCACTGTTTTGACTGGGATCTCTGTCATCTTTGGCTGTGAAATCATGTTGACACACAAGTCATCCATGCCTGGAGTGGCTGTGTCTGTCTCAACCCAAACACACACATTCGCATATTTTTTAACACAAGTTCTCGGTTATTGTCCGGACAACAGCTTTCTAGTCTCTGTTGATAGTGGGTGCCATTGATTAAACAGTAGGACCTGGTGGAAAACCGATAAAAATATCTGAAAACACCTTTACTTTTATGCAGTTTTACACTATTCCCTCAGTCACCATGTTAATAACAACACTGAGCTCACATAAACACCTCTATGCATTGCGTGTTCTTCCACTGGCTCATTTTCATTCAAGTTGCCAGGCCGTCACATTCCCTTCCACCCATCACTCTCAGCCCTTTTTGTGCTTCTGACAGACAAATAAAATCAGGAAGCTGCAGCTTCCAAACTATCCACCCATTCAGCTAACTGAACCCTTCTGCTTGTGAACAATATCCCTTTGGTGTTTTAGCTGTGAAATAAGACAGGGCAAAAGCTGTTAGTCTTCTGTGAGTCCCGTAACTGAGATGTGCATTGACATTTCTGATATTTGAGTCCAAGTATTCAAGCCCACTATTGTTGCATACTGCAGCCTGTTCACACCCACAGTGTGTGGAAGAGCAGAGACTGGGGAGGGAGACTAAAGGTAGAGACATCTCTTTAAATTCAGCAAGTCATCATCGCGTGTATTGTTCTTCCTCTGAGAGTGCGTGTCCTCAGGGCTCTAGACAAACACGAGCTCTCAACTACGGAAATGAAAGGAAGTTTTCCTCAGCACGCATTCTGTGTGCCCCTTATTGCTAATTTCCTTTCCCCTGCGTTTCATGTTAACTTGATTTAAAAGTTTTGCTCTATTGATAGGTTTAGGGTTTTTACAGTTTTAGTGGTCCACATATAGATGCAATACATTTACAAAACATTTTTTGTGTGGGAATAAAACAACTGGGAAAGAACCATTAAACACGTAACTACCTGAAGAACCTTCTACAATCCTTCTTTTGTTATTCAGTATTGTCATGAATTCAGTGTTACACACTAACATGATTATCATTAGCTGAGCCTGCTGATCAATGCTGCACTTGTGTCAGTCATAAGTGTTAACTGAGTTCTTCATTTGTCATCTCTGCATTGACAGCAGTCAAAAACGGCATCATTGCAGAAGATCCTCAAACCATCGAGGACCAGATGCAGCTTCCTGTGCAGACTGCGTTACCCGATGATCTTCAGAGGGGTGCTGATGATGAAGCTGAGGCTGTGTTAGTGGCCCTGGAGGCCCAAGAGGACCTTGGCTCTGGGGAGGACCTTCTAGCTGCTTCTGAGATAAAGGAAGAAACTACTGCTACTGAAGAGACAGCGCCAGAGGCTGCTGCTTCTGCTCCTGCTGAGCCTGAGGCTGCTATAGCAATTGTTGAGGCACTACCCCCGGCTGAAGAAGCTGCTCCTGTAGAAACTGTAGAGGCAGAACCCCCTCCTGAGGTTGAAGCTCCTGTTGAGACTGCAAAAGAGGCCCCTGCTGTTGAATCATCAGCTGAAGCGGTGCAGGCAGAGGCCTCTGCCATCACTGAGGAGGTGGTTGCAGCGCCTGTCGCTGAACCGGTTATATCTGAGCCAACTGTGAACCCAGTTATTACGGAAGAGGCTTCAGCCGAGGCTGTGGGGGCGCCTGCTGAAGTGGCTGCACCTGCGCAGGCATCAGCAGACAATTCTGAACCAGAGGCTGCTTTACCTGCACCAAGCGAAGCTTTAACAAAAACACCAGCTGAGTCTTCAGCACCAGCTGAAATTTCAGAACCAACTGAAGCTGCACCACCTGCTGAACCCTCGGTGCCTATTGAAGCTGCAGAGCCGGTAATAGACACAGAGATTGCTGCTGCAACTATCCCAGAGATGCCAGCGTTACCTTCTGTCACAGATGAGACCAAAGCTGAGCCACAGCCTGCTGCCGAGGAGCCGACAGACCCTACTCCAGCTCCTGCTCCAGCAGAGGCACCCGACACCGCAGAGGATGCCCCTGCTCCAGCTTTAGGAGTTGAACCTGCTGCTACTGAGCCGGTCCAGAATGCAGAGGTTCCAGCTCCTGCTCCAGCTGCTTCAGAAACCCCTTCTGAGCTAACCTCAGAAGCTCCACCAGCCTGTGTCACCCAAGAGTCCACTGCAGACAGTGTAGCAGCAGTGGAGGCTCCTGTGGTTGAGCCCACCCCTACAGAAACTGAAGCACCTTCAGCACCAGCCCCATCTACCGATCCAGCTCCTGAAGATTCACCAGGTGGTATGGACCATTAATGGCTCCAGATGACCTTTTCTTACTTACCTTTTCTTTCTTACTCGTCAAAACAGATTTTTGGCACAGTTTTGGCACAGTTCATACTCTGCAATTTGCCACGGCCACATGCCCTGCAGAGTAAAACTAATAAGAGCTGAAGGATTACAACTGGGTTTTAGAGGATGATAGCTGCCACTGAGCCTCTTGAGGGAGTTTATAATGACAGGTTTTCTTGTTGATTTATTTACTTGACTAAACACAGAGTTGTTTCACTGATTAACCTGTCACGCTAAATTTCACGTCAACCCATCATCCTGATGTTGGAGACAGTTTTTGGGTGGAGGTCAGGCGCAGCAGCATTATTGCCGGTTGAAATAGCTGCAGAACTCTATGCAAACATGTGATAGATGCTGAGCATGTAGGAACAAGCTCAGAGAGGGATGAAAAAGCTGAGCAGAAACAAACCTGGTAATGAGTAACAAATGGACAAGAGTATGTTTGCATCCAAGTAAACAATTAACGGTCTGTCAGGTGGTCAAACACCAGATCTATCTTGTCGCAACACATTCGGCCAAAGCAAGAGACTTCTGGTAATTAAACACACATGTGGTTAATAACCCCAAACTCTCCATATTCTAGTCAACCGTCCACACACTCCTCTGTGTACTAATGTGACTGCTTGGAGCTGACAGGATCAGCGGGCTATTGTTGGGCTGTGAGGCCGAACAGATAGTGCAGTGTGAGAAACAGAAAGCACACACACTCAGAAAGAGAAATGAAGGCTCGTCTTGAGAGTGTCAATTATTGCACAACAGCTCCAGTCAGGCAACTCTCACTCATTGTGCTCTGTTATGCACTGTCTACAGACCGATCATGCCCTGCTGCTTTCAATCATACGACTATTAAAACACACCGAAGTTCATCCTGCAAATTTGTGAAGAAAAATCATTTTAGGGCTCATTTTGAAAGAAAAATCGAGTCAACTTGATTTTGAATGCACGGTGATTTGCTCCACTCTAACAAGCAGGATTTTATACCTATAAATTTCATTACAATGTGCAGTGACTGAGTTAAAACTTCAGAAAGTAAGCCTTTACATCTCTACACTTTCTCTACACTTTACTGGGTAACCTTGCATATTAAATCATAATGTGCATCTCCAGTTGTCACCAGTGCTTTGCAAGGCCTTGCACACACGATCTCTTTTTTGACCTTCACCCGACTCTTTATGTTCAGAGAACATGTTGTACTTTCAGGATAGAAACAAGCCTCCACGCAGCACGAGACGAATGGACTTCTGGCATGGAAGACGTGCTGTACTGCATAATTTTTATGAGAATTTTTTGCTCGAGGCTATGTACTAGTTTCTGTGTGTTTCACGTTTATATATCCTGGTTGGGACTTCAACCTAACTGCACATGTAAGAATGAGAGGGGCTGTAAGGACAATAAAAGCACAAAAAAGCTGTTTATTTAATGGTTAAGAATTAGTTTTAGGGTAAGACACTAAGGTATGCATTATTTCACTGAATACCCTCCACAAGGATATAGAAGCAAATGTGTGTGTACATTGTAGTAACTTGTAAACGAGTTCAGAGGGACTCATGCTGCTTTGTATTGGTTATAAATTTGGCAGTTATAAATCCTCAGAGCCAGTCAGTTTTGACATTATCATAGTTAATGAAAATGCCATGCTAATGTTTGTGTCTACATATATATGCAGTGGAGTCTGCAAGCGAGGTGTCTCAGGATACAGAGGGTGAGAAAGCCAAAAAGGAGGACTGAGTTGGTAAGAGCACAGCCACAAACCAAACTATAATCCAGTGCAAACTCTGAAGGATTAGACTTTTCTCTGCAGTCAGTGCATACTTGTAAAAAATAGTCTCCTACAGGTGAACTGGATGCATTTTGGTAGAAAAAACAGAATTAAGTTGAATTCTGTTTATACTCAGTTACAAAGGTAAACTTGAAGAGTGAAAGTGTGAGTCAGATGCTGAAGTGCTGACATGTTTTTTTCTTTTCCTTTTAGAGAGAAAATAATGCAACAAAACGCCCAAAGCTACCACTGTAAACCTACTGGAAGGAAGACAAGATGAAGTAAACAGAAGAATAAAACAACTGATTTTCAGTTTTGTCTCATCAGCACTCACCAAACTTTACACCACATTTCCTAATATTCACTGTGCCTTAAAAGCTTTCCTTAGAATCTTTCCCATGTTTGTATATAAACCTTTTCAGGAGAGGAACGGGAGGAGTATGTGTTTTTTAATGGGAAATCAAGTCTCTGGATCCACGTACTACACATGTGGCCTGTGACAAGAGGGTGCAATCCTCTGTAAAATATGTCAACTCTTGCTAGCAACTCTTTTGAGTTTCGAATGGCAGCGTGCTGAAATACAGGGAAGGATACTCGGTTATTTAAAGAAGCTGCTTCTGAGGAATACAGCTGTGAATAAAAAACTTAAAGAACTCAAAACTGACAAGAATACAAACCTGGAATGACAGACACTGGCTAGGTGTACACTGTACTTAGGCTGTATTAAACTGATTTGTAATTGGTTGAATTTCTAGTTTATAATTCTGACATTAAACCATATATTTTTGTTAACTGTTTGCACATTAATTGCAGCCTTTCCAAAGGGGCTCATTTATTCAATAGGAATGACAGTAATAAGTGTTGAGTAACTCGGCACACATGGTTTCAATATTTCAACATTTTATTGGTTCACATTAAAAGTGTTTTGATTTGCTTAAATGAAAAGTGGGCAAAGATCACGTATGCAGAGGGTTAGCACTTATATATACTTTTATAATCAGTCGTTGGCGGGTTAAGGATACAGACGAGGCCATGTTGCTGTTCTGTGAAACCCTTCTGTGGTTGCTCCGTAGCTGGTGGGTGTTTGTGAACTTCTCTTTCTTAAAGTAATGAACCTTCCAACAAAAGGAACTTCGGGGTAACACTGATGTCATACGCTTGTCAGTTTTAGATTGAGGGCATTACACTGCATTGCCTAGTGGGCAGAATATGTAACTAATTAGTTCTACATGCTGAGTTTAAAAGTGTAAGGGCATTAGAAAATTACTGCAACCTCATAAGATGTGATGATGCTTTGGGAACAAATTTTGTTTTGATCTTTTTCATTTCACTTCTCACTCCCTGTAATATATTCATTTTCTCTGACTGTGTCTATGATTCTGCTAACCTGTTAGTGTACAGAATAAAGTTTTACTCACTAATACTCTGTCTCTGTAACTGAATTGTGACTGGAGATTATATTGGCTTTTAGTATATGGTGACCACAGTCTCTCCAAGACCTCAGTGCATACTGTAGTGTGTTTAGAGAAGCATACGTACTTAAAACCACTCAAGCATAAGACATCTGAATAGTCACAATACTCTGTTGCTGTATTAGAGTGTGGCGCTGGGGATAAAAGGCGCCCTGGTCCGACTACAGCCTTTAAATGAATTCAGGCTTTGCATACGAGCTGCTCGCTGCTCTTCTTCCCCCCCCCCCATACCGATATTTGACTCACCTGCTGACACACTGCACCATGCATGTAATGAAGCATGTGAACACGGAGTACCAGAATGAGAAGCTAAGTCTCTCTGAAAATAAAATGATTATTTTGGAATATTTAATACTTAGTATGCACATGAAGACTTGAACTGCTGTTTTAAAAATCAGTTTGCGTTGTGCAGTTCCAACAGGCTGAAGGTTTTTATTTAGCCCCAAAGTATACTGAGTGATTCAGACACATTAATCCAACAGGAGTTAATCAAATCATATCGTTCTTTATGGGTTTGCAAGCCTGCAAATAAATAACCCATTCTGGCATGGGTTAACCCTGTTAAACAAACTCTGTTCATAGTTATTGCAGAATTGCTGAGGACTTTTTAGTGTACATGAGACAATGTGAGATTACAGTGATCATCTACAGGCGGTTTTCTTGACATTAAGAAGCAATTAAGGAAAATTAAAACCTTTTATTATTCAGTTATGCTCGATCATCTATCACCTGGTACAAAGAGAGAGGATACACTGTCATGATGACAACACAGGACGGTAGTGTAATCCAATCCAACAAACAAGCTTAGGTACTTCTCAGCTATTGTAAGTGAAATGTGAGCAGAGTGGATTTAAAATGCAGTGCTGTCTTCAAATACATCTCATCATTGTCAGTGAGGGAGGAGAAAGTGCTCCACACCTGACTGCTGTTAGTCTGCTAGGTGACCTGTGGCATGTTAAAACAGCACTAAATCGCTGATGATACTAGACCTATAATTACATCAGTTTCACACTTTTCAGTGGTTTTAGCTCTTTCTAGTTTTTGCTTGTTTAATGTACTTGTTAGGAAGTGTCGGTCAGAGGGCCCAAAACAGCAATTGCTTCAATTTCAACCAGTCCACCCTGGAGAAAGAGACAGCATCAGTACGGTGAGAATTGTGGTTTTCTGTTGGGTTCAAAGCACAAAAGAATAACTGGATAAAAAGTCTTTGTCAAGTACTCACTCGAGGGAGAGCAGCGACCTGATAGGCAGCCCTGGCTGGGAAGTTGGTGCTAAAGACTAAAGAAAGCAGCTGAGTTAGGCCACCAACACATTTACACATACAGACTTTCAATGACTCACAGATACAGAATCTACAGAAGCTTACAGAACTGCAAAGCAGCCAATTAACTACTGGTACCTGGCATTTATAGTGTTGTCCTTGTCTGACATGCCTTTATATCAACTGATAAACCAAGCAAGCTCTTTATAGTGACTGTCAGAGTAGGAGAAACACAGGTGTGCGAGTACACAATCAGGGCTCTACGTCATCATCAGTCAGCTTGAACAAGCAGTTATTCATCTTATTAGTTACAATTTTGGATTTACATAAACCTGCAAATAGCACCGAATCAACAGAACATTTGTCTTTGTGACAATTTTAATCTGCACAACAATTTAACTATGTTCACACATATTAGACACAATATACATCAAATATCTAAAATTCAGTGTATAATTATCATATATATTCACACAGTTTCATCAGTACAAAAACAAAAACAACACATTATTAGATGCACAATGGGAAATGTATTACAATGAAAAGCCGCAGCAATAATTAAGACACATTAATGAGTTACTACAGAGTGTCCTTGATTGTGCTGGGCACTGCACTACAAAGTTATCTCTGGTTATCTCTCTGTTATCTGGATTCACTGAACCTAACACTGAGTTAACCAAGGGTTTCCTGATTGAGGTATTTATTACTGATGCTATTAAAAAACTTTAGACACTCCTATTCTCGGAGGTCTGAGGGATCTTCAAGTAATGGTGACGCTATTTTCTGGAGACTTGACTGGTCAGTAGGTGGTGATTTCATACCTGTTGACCTCTAATATGGAAGCACAAGTTACCATGGCGATGTACCCTGGTAAGAAGTGACCACATTTGTAGTACAGAAAACCTGGGGTTAACCCCAAAGCTACCTGGATAAGATGAGTTCCTGTTTTGTAGTACAGGCCTCTGCTCAGGCAGCAGAATTTATGCCATTGTTGTTCTTGTCGGTTCATGTAACAGCAGCATAGCTGCACCCAACTTCAACCATAGCAAAAGCCTAATCAACCAGAATAAAGTGAAAACACCTGTGACTCGGTGCAGGGCCTTTAAAGACAGAGGTGGACTGAAAGAATAATCTGATTTGACTGTACTGATGTAATCACGGATAATGGACTCAACACAGAGTGCATCAACCTGGGTGCTTGGATCAGTTGATTGTAGGAGCAATACCTGAATTAACTGGCATTAGAAAAATGCCCAGCTATCTTTTCTACCATACTACTTAAACAATGAAATGGATATGGGGGCTTTGTGAATAGACTTAAACTTTTTTTTATTTAATCTATGGAATGTCAGATGTGGCAGTCTGTCGTCTGACATTTAGATTAAGATTAAGACCCGTTGGTGGGGGAAGCTCAGGTTTCACTCTGCTAAGTGACTCAGCAAATGTCAGCGCTCCCTGCCTGTGTTTCTGAATATTTATTTCATAATTCAACTTGCTCTGGAGTTTCCACAGCATATTTAGAATATAAAGAGGCAAATTCAAGCCCTAGTTGAGTTATTGTAAAGGCCTTCTGGGTGAAGACATTACTGGAAAATTAAAGAGTCTATAAAATCTGCTTGTTATGCAGCAGCGCTGTACGTCGTCTGGACTGTGCTGACACCTGGTGGCTAACGTTGTATTGCAAAATGAAAGCCAACAGCAGCAGATAACTCCAAACACATACTGATACACGTTAATGACTGAATCATTGATACTCACATTGCTTGTACACGTCATTGACACTGGTGAAGTCGTTCATATCGGCTAAGAGCACTGTGGTTTTGACAACTTCAGGAAGTAACAAGAAAAGAAAGAAAATAGTGCATGATCGGGTCTGTGGTTGAAAAGTTGAAAGAATTGTCCTGTGCACATGCAAAGAAAGGCAAGGCTCTCTCACCGTTGGTGTAACCACACCCAGCAGCCTTGAGTATTTCAGCCATATTCACCAGAGCCTGAAGAAACAGAAGTCATGTACACGATTGTGCAAAAGTAATTCTCACTTTGTGATGACTTTCAGATCCTCATTCAGCCTGCAGGAAGGATGCGTTAGACCAGTCTTAAATTTATTCTGCAGCAGAGAATTAAGGAATTAACCTGGAATTGGTCTCCCGCAGGAAAACTGGTGGGTTTTTTCAAAAGGCACTATTTTAAAAGCATTGTCACTAGATTTTCTTTTAAATAATGGACTGCATTTATTCACACTGTAGCAGCCTCCCAATGGCTTGGTTGTGAGCTCAACTCCATTGCGATTATCTCAGCAGTTAGGAATTAGGAACATCTACTCATATCTGGATCGCTTTCAAGTGTCGCTGTACTCCATGTTCATGAATGAATGAAGGAATGAATCAGTGATGATGGGGATTCCAGTGTCACCTGTCTGGTTTGAGCCTGAACACCACCTTCCACCAGCTGTCCACTGGCAGGGTCCATTCCCAGCTGTCCTGAAATATACATGGTTCGATCCACCACCACTGCTTGGCTGGAAAACACACACAAACATGCAAAGACAAAGACTTAGCTACTCTGGGTTTATTTCATTCACAGTGTTAAATCTTATTGTCCTTTCTGCTGATCTTTGCTAAGTAAAGATTTACTAATAATGAAGGAAGTGAGGTTAAAAAAGTTGTATGTTTGCTTGACTATTACGTCACTTATCTCTCCATGTGTAGGGTTTTAACTGAGGGTTGTTTTTTGACGTTTATTTCCTTTTGAATAATAGATTCATAAAATTGCATTTATGCATCTTCCCTGTTTTAATAATATATACACAGCTTCTTTTCTCAATAAAGAGAACACTCTCTATACATGTGAGGAGTCTTGAAGTCATTTTTCTGTGCCCCTATTAAACATATATTTGGGACTGCTTACCTGCATTTGTACAGTAACTGTAAAATTAGAAGCATCATGTCTCAGAGTGATGCTGAAAATAATTCATGCATTTATTTCTTCTAGGTGGGACTATTGTAACTCATTATTATATGGATGTCCTAAAAACGACCTAAAAAGCCTTCAGTTGATCATTGTATCAAAGTATCATATCACCCCAATAGAGTACTTTGCTCTAGACGACTGGCATAACTGTGTTTCCTACAATGTTTCAAAGCACGGGTTTCAGCTTCCAGGCCCTTCTTCTGTGGAACCAGCTCTCTGTGCAGATGTGAGCGACAGAAACCCTCTCTGCTTTTAGGATTAGGCTTAAACTTAAGTTAGAGCTGGATCAGGAGGGTCGTTTGATTGTTTGGGGTCTTCTCTGTATTATTTTAGGCTCTTTACCATTTATAACAATATAAAAAAAACCTCGACTGGTGTCGTGATTTGACGTCATATAAATAAAATTAAACTGAATTTAATTAATGGCAGACTAAAGTATTGAAAAACCTCGGGCACAGTTTGCTGTTTAACATTTTAGTGGTGTGTAGAGTTTAAAGTGCAACATCCAAAAATCTGAACTTTGCTCCCAAAAGCTCTGAGAGCATATGCTATCCCACCTCTCCCAGCAACAATCTTATGGACGAAACAGTGAACTCACTATATCTGTATTACCAGATTAAGCAAAAAAAGTCGTGGTGTGTCATCAATGAATTGGCAGTCAGTGTTATTAACAGTCCAAATGTAATGTAGGTTGGTGCTGCGGCAGGTGTGTGCCAGCTGCAACTTTAACCTTAGGGCAATGATTCAAAGCTCTTCTCACCTGTACGGACCGATAGCAGCAGGAGCTTTAGCTGTGCTGATAATCCTCCTGATTAGTGCAGCCATTTCACTGGAAATCTATCGGCCCAAGTGAAAGAAGTAAGTTGTACAACAGAAGGCTGCAAGCAGAAAAAGCGCTGATGTCAGAAGGACGTCAGAGCTACTTTACCGTAGAAGACATATCACATGCGCAAACACATTTCCCTTTACAGATTTTAGTTCCAAAACTGGTCACTTCAGACATTTTAAAACTCAAGTAAGAGACAATAGTGACAACATATCACATAATCTTACGAAAACGTACCTTGGTTTTTATTGGATTTTTTTGTTGACGCGCTAATACTCTACAAAGCCCCCTGAACACGTCATATCCGGAAGCAAACAAGACCAGCACCAGCGTGAGGAAACCTCACATGGTTGCTAAACGTAAAACTAGAGGGTCCCTGCAGCTGGAACAGCGTTTCTGACACACATCACACTGGGGAACCTTGAGGTAACCTTATGAAGTGTAATTCCTCTGTACGTTTGGTATAGAAATGTTTTTTCTTTGGTTTTGTTAGTTAAAACAACTCCCCAACTTTACGCCAGGTAACGTTGCTAGCAAGCCTGCGTTTTAGCTCAGCATTCAACTGTTTGGGTTAGAAGCTGCTCACATAGCGAGGTCTCAAGCGTCTTATTGTATCTTACAGAAAATGTCTGCGGCTAAAGTCAAAATGCGGGAGAAGAAGATGAGAAATCAGCCCGCCAGTGTGCAGTATCCATCTTCTTCATCTAACGTGGAGAGCAGCACGCAGAATGGAGCAGACGCCCCTGGCACCGGTACTCTTGCCTTCCCTGGTTATTTCACGTAGCCTATTAAATATTAAACTGGAAGAACGGCCAGCGAGTCCCCTACAGTAATGCAGAACAAAGCACACATGTGTTTTCTTCCACGTATGAAATGGATTCTTGTATAAAAATTTACTGCCAAAATAGTTAAACCGGCAGATAATATGAACCACATAAGCAGAATAAAGCCAAGGTGAACTGAACAGTTTTGCTCTCCTTGGACTGTATCATACATACTTGAAAGATAAGGTCATACATGACTGTATCTGATATAGCTATACATTAAATATCAAACACAACAGAACATTCTTCCTGTCTAAGTAAATGGATATATGTCATATATCTGATATTTCTGCTACTTGCCATGCAGTGTGTCCAGAAAGTATTCACAGTGTGTCACTTGTTCCATGTGTTGTCATGGAAGACTCATGAAAACATGTTAGTTGTGCCTTATTCCAAAATGGACTAAATTGTACATGACATATCTGATAATGACAAAGTGAAACAGCTTGCTTGAAATTCTTGCAAATCTACTAAAAACAAAGGTATAACTTGTAGATGAGTATTCACAGCCTTTGCCATGACACACAGTCAAGTTCAAGTGCATCCTGTTTCAACTGATCGACTGTTTTCATAGCTGATTGGAGCCCACCTGTGGTAAATTCACCACTCATCACCTGGCCAGTACCATCCCGACAGTGGAGCATGGTGGTGGCAGCATCATGCTGGGGGATGCTTGTACATGTGCAGCAGTGTACAGAGACATCCTTTATGCTGACCTGCTCCAGAGCGCTCTGGGCCTCAGACTGGGATGAAGGTTCATCTTCCAACAGGACAACAACCCTAAGCACACATCCAAGATAACAAACATAACTGATCCCCATCCAGCCTGATGGAGCTTGGGGGTCTGCAAAAAAGAATAAGAGAAACTGCTCAAAAATAGGTGTGCAGAGCTTAAACTCAAAAAGACTTGAGGCTGTAATTGCAGCCAAAGGTGCTTCAACAAAGTCCTGAGCAAAGGCTTTGAGTACTTATGTACATGTATGCGTTTATAGGACTGCATCTGTCTGTGAAGGTTCTCAATCATCCAGCTCATCACAGTCTAAGGAGCCTGGAAAGAAAAGCGTCTGGACTTCTTTAAGTTTCTTGAAGACGTTTCATCTGAGAAGCTTTTTCAGTTCTAGGGTCAAATGGTGGAGAGTCCCAGATTTTAAGTCCTATGGGAGTGTCCCCCCCAAGAGGGTCATGGACCCCCTATTAATCCTTTACGTAATCACATGAGCCAAGGTGTGAAAACGGGTGTGGGTCACAATCAGCCAAGGTTTTGGGTGAACCCACTGTGAAAACTAGCCCCACCCTGTCATGTGACTTACTGAGGTCAGATGACCAAGGATGTGAGTGGGCGTTAGGGCGCCTGGAAAGGGATCTCAAAACTGGATTATAGATGGCAGACAGTTGGTGTCGTAAGGCACCGCCTCTGTCCAAAGGACATCTAGAGGGCATTCCGGGCATCTAGAGGACCCACTTGTCCATGGTCACACTTAATTTGGGACAAATCAGAGCATTTATAGTGAAATAACCTGAGTTCAGGTCTAGCACCTCCTGTTTAACATAGCTTTTTCCAATTGACATTAATAACTTTATGCAAGAATTTATTTCATGTGTAAGAGACCTTCCAGAAAATGATTACTGTTGCTTTGTTTTGTTGCACCTCTGGTAGGAGTATCTCAAGATTTTGTGAGTCTTCCCTATGGACTGTCTGTCACTTAGTTCTTATGATTATTTTTTTTCTTTAAAACTTTTTTAAGTGCCCTCCAAATTTTTGTTTTCTTTCTAGTTCCTCATCTTCCTCTGTCATGTGTTGTTCATACAGTGAATATAGGGAACATATTTTTTCCAAGGGAGGAATCCCTTCTTATTAAGGTTGTTTCTATGATGAGATTCATGTGAAAACAGAATAAACAAGACGACAAAGATGTTAGATGCCTTATTAAGTTGGGCGAGTTTTCACGCATTTGTAGAGGAAGACCACACTTGACTCACTCTCACTTTTGTTTGACCCCGACAGGAAAAAATGCTGATCCTCTCAAAGGTGGTCTTTCGGAGGTGCACCCCTCTACAGAAAGGCAGAAGAAAACTCCCCACCAGAGCGGATGGGTCCGTGGACATCATAAAGATGGTGGTGGCTACACTAAGGAGATGCCCAAATACGTCACTGGTAAAATCTCAACATTTTTTACATCCATCCATCCATCCAGTCGCTTCCGCTTCTCCTTTTCAGGGTCGCGGGGGGCGCTGCAGCCTATCCCAGCTGTCATAGGGCGAGAGGCGGGGTACACCCTGGACAGGTCGCCAGTCTGTCGCAGGGCCAACACACAGAGACAGACAACCATCCACACTCACATTTACTCGCACATTCACACCTAGTGACAATTTGGATTATCCAATTAACCTATCCCCATTTTTTACATATGAAGTTTAATTCAGAGCATAGACAGTCATGAAAGAAATTAATTGTAAAGGTATTCATGAACAGAGACCGTCCAGTGAATGACTTCCATCTCCATCTTTACCTTCCTCACTCAGCTGGAGCTTTTGCAAGGGCCAGGGCTGCAGAGGTGAGCGCCATGTTGAAAGCTGTCAGAAAGACCACAAGCAGCAGCCGTGTGTTTGAAGCTCTGCCCAAACACATGAGGAGACGAGCCATGAGCCACAACACCAAGCGGCTTCCTCACAGACTGAGAGAGGTGGCCAACAGAATGGTAAATTTCTGGACGTATTTTATTTTCAGCACTTGAATGTCTCACAAACACCTCCATACCCTTGTTTTATATACAAAGTCCTCCACTCTGAGTACCTGGGACATGTCCACTCACTTGTCCTTCCTCTGTCAGCGGGAGAAGGGCCTCCAGGCTGGCTCCAAAAAGAAGAAGGAGCAAGCAAAGAGCAAGAGCCGCAAGGCCCGGCGGCGTCACGGAAACCTGCTGCTGGAGTTCAACCGCCGTCAGCGGAAGAACATTTGGCTGGAAACGCACATTTGGCACGCCAAGCGCTTCCACATGGTTAAAAAGTGGGGTTACTGCCTCGGGGACAGGCCCACATACAAATGCTACCGTGCTTGCTACAGAGCAATGAGCAGCCACTGCCTCCTACAGGTAACCACCTGCTGTTCACACAGACTCTGTGAATAATTTGTTTTTACGTACTGTAATGTTGCTGTCTGGAACATCAGCTTACATTTTGCATTATCTCTGCTCAGGATCTCTCTTATTACTGCTGCATAGAGCTGCAGGGGGACGAAGACAAGCTTCTAGCTGCTCTTTCACAGCTGACCAGCAAGGAAGCAGGTAAGAAATTATTGAGGTTTTCCGTTGGGCTTCTCTCTTTGCCTTCAGACAATAGTTCTGATGGCAAAAGAACCAGACGGGTTTTTATCAGCAACTCCTGCTAACTTACACATTTAGTTTAAGTAGTGTAGTTATATGCCTTTGATTTTCTTTTCTAGGCCCTACGTTTGCTGCAGCACTGTGTCTGTCAGGAAGGAGACAGGGCAGTGTCATGGTGTACAGAGCTGGACGTTACCCCTCACAGCCCCTGGGGCCCGTCACCTTCCTCTGGAGACCCCGCACACAGGGCTCAGTGCACAGGCAGCTGTGGATCTGGGCTCATCCCACTCTTAAGCAGGTGTGACTGGTTTTAGAGGTCTGCTGGTTGTAAATTATTTTTATGGTTGGCCTTTTGAATTTTTACTTGATATTATTACATTTACAAATGACTCCAGCAGGACTGTTAATTCCATATACGGTATCCTCCTTCCAGGATCTTCTGCCTGAATTACAAACTGTGTGTCAGTGTTGTGAGGCTGTATTACCTCCGGCTGCACCAGTAGAGGTTAATCCCACCTTGGAGGCAGAAAACACACCTGAGGCCAAGCCGGTACCTGGAACCAAGAGAAAGCGTAGCCGTAAAGATGCCACTGGACCCCCTGCAAAGAAGATCCTGGGTGATGGAACAAGATTACCCTCCACCCCAGTGAGCTGGAGGTCCAGCTCAAATGGAATAGTTATAAAGTTTGTGTCATTTCAGGAACAAACCGAAGCGTTTGATTGAACGTTTATTTAGGAGATTGGTTTTTACTGTAGATGTTGATGATTGTTTCATTCACTTTATTCTTTGTGTGTGTGTGTGCGTGCAGCGATCTCACAATGGAGATTGTACGCTATCGGCTGATTGGACCACAGTCCCATTCGGTGTTGGTAGACACTTTAGAAGCTGCTACAGGCTGTGATGTAAGAACTGTACTATGTTATTAACTTGAATTGTTCCCAAAAGGCGTTTTTCATTTTCACTTCATGCTTGAATTTGTTTTTTGTAAACAAGGAAGTGCCGAAATCCCAGACGTGCTCCCTCTGGTGGCCTCAGCACTGCTCAGATGAGGCCAAAATGACTCTGCATCAACAACAAGCTGATATCTTTAACATCCTGAAAGGTTTGTTTTTCCTCTACTTTTTAAAATCCCTGATTACTTATTTTGCTAGTTGATTGTGTGTCCAGGCTTTTCTGTCTCACCGTGACTGTCGTTCACCCAGGCATCTATTCGACCGCCGAGCTCCCCTCAGGCACGGTGCTGGGTCTGACTGTGGATGACCCGAGGCTCACTTTACCAAGAAAGAGAGTTAAAGCTTTGCCTTGTGTAAAGCAGGCACAAGGTAAAATCAGATATACCAGATATGACTGTGGAGGAGGGGAAAGGGGTTTTAAAGTCGAGTACTTGTACATCTCACAGTATATCGACACTGTTGCTTCTCTCCTGCCGCAAAATCTGACATAGCAGAGAGTCAGTCTGTTGTTTCTGGTCCTGAGGTTGTTTCAGTGAGTACACATCTGGTTCTGTGCTCCGGGGAGCCTCTGCTTCGCCATGCAGATGTTCCAGGTTCGAATCCTGGCAGAACCCTGTACTCGAAACACACCATTAGTGACTGGCAACAGCTGACTTATGAGAAGATGCTTGAAAGAGGTCTGTTTTTAAAAGGGCCCTTTAGTGATTTAAATCGGATGTACCATATTCATGATCCATTCTCATTGCATAAATGGAAAAATAGAATAAAAGTCTCTTTTGTTATCTTAACATAATTATTATACTTGATATTCAATGTCTTATATCAAGCTGTTAGTTTCTAGTTTTTCTTTTATCAAATTTCAGTATGAAGTTGATCATCAGGCATATTTCAGACTGTGAGGGAAAAGCAACAACAAATATGTGAACATATGAATAAACAGGAAAATTCTACAATTAAAAATAGAACTGCTTGGCTAATAAATTTATGCCTTCATATTTTCCCTCAGCCTTAATGGCTTCGCAGCATCATGAGGCTGTAATAAGTGTAAATTGGGAACCTTTTATTGTTCATGTGGGTGGAGCTCTGATAAACAGGTTTGCTGTGATATCTGGGTAATATTGCTCAGTACAATTTTTCTTTGCCTCATCCTGCTTTACAGTAGGAGTACTGAGTTATTATAGAAAATGCATATTTGATGTCTAGCATCTGAACTAAGTCAGGTTTAAATCTTCATATTGGACTTTATTGACTATACAGATGACTAGACACAGTACAGATTTTCTTGTACTAGATGGGTGTTTTGCTTCTCTTTGGTAAATCGGTGGTGAAATGGGACCCACAGGGGCATAACATTATGATTGATCACTCTGTGGCCATCCCTAATCAGCTGCAACATTAAAACAACCTGCCCTGCTGTTGCCATGGTGGTGTGTGCTAGTCTGCACCGATGCTTATGTGGGTGGTATATGTTAAAGTAACATCCACATAAATTCCAGGACCCAAGGTTTCCCAGCAGAGCGCTGCATTGCAGCGTGATATGTTATTACTTTAACGCTCTGTGTTTTCAATTATTTTGGCAAATCAAGTTCTATTAAGGCCAAACCCAGTGTGAGAGATGCAAACATGACTTTGGCTGCATAAATGAAAACTCTGCAGATGTAACAACGTTTTTATTGTTTTTTTTAAATCATTGATAAATCACCTGCTTATCAAAATTTTCGATCATAAAGCAGAGGTCGAGGGACTCTGTCTCACCTCACATTAGTGATGCTGGTTATATAGGGGTATGCCATGTATGTGTGTGTTTCTTCCAGAGGTGGACGAAGAGAAGAGGCGGAAGCTGATGTTGGAGGGAGTACCAGAGCCTTGCTGTCAGAGTTTCATTTGGGAACAGTCTGTGCGAGACAATGTCACCGATAACAAGATATCTGAGCAGGTAGCTTATTCTCTCGCCACTAGCATTGTCGTCGTATCGTGCGTTAGCCTCTCCATTCCTGAAAGAGAGCACATGTGGCTCTTACTTGTTACACTTTCTGTTACCGCCTGCAGGAGCTGAACCGTATGAGGAGTGAGGTGCTGGTGCCAGGCTCCAGGCTGAGCCCAACTCCCCTGCAGGGTCGTGTCCCCATTCTCCTTGTTGAGCAGCCGGGCAAGCAGGTTGGGCATGAGATGAGCTCGTGGGGTGCTGGATGGGACCTGTTGCTTCCCAAAGGCTGGGGGATGGCCTTCTGGATCCCACTGGTAATACGTTTTGGAGTATTTTTACTTTTCCTTGGAGTGGTTTGGGTGCTTTCACACTACTTGGTTTGGTTAAATCGAATGCTGCCACGTTTACTTATTTACTGTGTTGTTGGGTTGATGTACTGTGAACTCATATAGTGAGTTTTAGTTTGCTTCAGAGTGCACTGTGGTGTGGTTTATTTCTTGTTACAGTGGAGGTTTCAAGAACAAAATAAAAGACAGATCTGAATGTTTGAAAATGTTTTGGAAAAATTCTGTAAAGATGAGATGAAAAAGAGTAGTTTTCATTCCTACTCTCCTCTAACGCCCTTTGGAAGGATGAGACGCCATTTGGGGAAATTGGCCGGCCACGCCAGGAAGGAGAGGCGGAGTAATCTTTTTGAATTGGTTGTTTTTTTTTTTTCTTGGAAACATGTTGGAGTTTCAATACGATGACTTTGTTTCTGTGGTGAACGTTTGTAGGCTGCAAACACAGATGCTGCTAAAACGAACTAAAACTTGCTGTTTCTCACCCCTACTTAAGGAAACGCATCAAAGCACCTAAGATTCTTAAGATCTCCCTATGACATCATCACTAGGGATGGGTACCGGTTCTGTCATAAAAGGTAGTAACCAGACCGAAAAGCAGCACACATTTCGGTGCTTTATTTCGGTGCTTTTTCTTCCTGAGATGTCATACACTTTAGATTCTAGCCAATCATTTTACATTTCCGATGATAGTAGGCGGGCCCAGGTACGTAGGTTCTTTTAGAGCAGAGCTACAGATTAAAAATGCCCAGGGCGAAGCGGTCAAGTCTGGCTGTACTTCACAGCAAAAGATGCAAACTCAGCAGCTTGCAACAAGTGCTTTAAGGTGATACTGTGATACTGTCAAAGGAGGTAACACCTCGAATCTGATGAAACACCTAGCGATGCATAGCGTTTTTTTTTAAAAGCCCAGAAATGCGCCGTATTTGATAGCTTGCTGCGAGACCTCACACCGTGCACATCTACTGCGGGTGGGTTGCCTGTTATCGGACCCGGAGTTAGCAACATCCCCCAAAAACCCGAAGAGTAGAGTCCTGGCCCCTAGCCCTGCCAGTGTAGCAGAAATGATGACGGATGATGATGATGCAGCAGCAGCCGTTCTTCTCTGCATGAGTAGCTTAATGTTGTTCGTGTGTCATTTACGTTGAGTAGGCTAACCACGTTATTACATTAATGCATGTAAGGTGAACTAGCAAACATCATCATAGCTACATGCAGCTGTCTTCTTGTTTGATGGCAGATACTCCGTTCACCCTGGCCAAAAAGGCTAAAATGACCAAAGAAAAAGTGGGAAACAGTTAAACATGAGAGGGTTTTGGACAAAGTTTGTGTTCTCCATTCTTTAAGCACCGGCACCGTTTCAAAACTACCGTTTTGGCACCGGTATCGGATAAAACCTAAACGATACCCATCCCTAATCATCACTCCCTAAGCCAATGAGATCGTCACAAGACATTTTGGAATGGGGTATTTGTTTTTTAAACTGTTTTCAAACTTAACTTAAAATTTCAGTGTTTCCTAGTTGTGGACTATTGGTTAGTCCAGTTAGGGATTAAGTAAAGCGCTATACAAATACAGGCCATTTACCATTTTCCTGGGCGTGGGTGCTTAACTAGTTAAAAAGAACAAAAAAACAAACAAACATCTGTCTCCTATTTTTTATTTTTATGTCACACAGGAAAGAAGCTTCAATATCTGATGAGAAAACATTAATTTGTTGGTGTTTGTGGTGTTTGGTGCAGTTTTCTTGTTTTCTGGGTTGTTGTTTATTTACAGTGGAGATGAAGATCTCTAACAAGTTGATTTGTTCACATTTGCACATCTTAATTTTTAAGAGGAATGTGATTTTTGAGTTTGTGCACTATATGCATGTAAGGCAACCGTTTCCTTTTTCACTATTTTTGTGTGCTGCATTTTTCTCTTTTAACAAAAGGGGGACAAAAGACATTTAAGTCGACCTAAGATGATTTGTTTAAATTTTACAAGGTCTTACTGAGGTGATGCAAAGTGAAACATGCTTTCTTCTTTTTTGGTAATGTGCTGGAAAAGCTTGAAAATTGACCTTGAATGTGCTTAAAAAGTGCTTGAATTTGACCCTGAAAAATGTGTATGAACCCTGAGTGGGGCAAAAGCAGATACAGTGGGGGGAATGATTATTTGATCCCATACTAAATTTGTAGCTTTGCTCTCTTTGCTGTTCCTCCGCAGCTGAAAAACACTAATGGGATTTTGTCATCACCCTGCGCAGTGGCCAGTGTGGATCCGATAAATTGATACCATTAAAATCTTGGACAAGTTCGAATATGGCTCATCTTGACCTCAAGTTCAGAGGTCACGTTTTCTGACAATCTTGTGAATGTGGTAACTTGACAACAAGGCCACATAGGATCTAAAATTGATAACCTAAACTGCATGAAAGGAAGCACACTCGACATGTAGATAACACCACCTTCATCTGATAACCTACTACCCAACTGCTTAAGGCAGGATCACCTAGACTGGTTGCAAATAAGCCAGATGGTGATATCAGAGATTCTCAGGCTTTCACTTTATATTTGCTTCCTCATTTTATTGAAAATGTAGAGTGATGTTGGTAAGATATGCTATAATACTGTAGGGCCTTTACCTTACAAAATGAAGCATCTTGAGGTGACTGTTGTGCTATATAAATAAAGTTGAATTGACTGAAGCCCTCAGATTTGCTTTACCTCTGAAGTCGGCTAAAAATCCATCTCTTCTCTGTCGTTTCTCCCTCCTGCAGGTGTACAGAGGAGTTCGCATAGGTGGACTCAATATGAGTCTGAAACACTCTCAAAACAAAGCAGCGCCTCACTTTCCCCGTGATTATCCAGACTGCCCCGCAGGCATGCGTTTTCAGGAGGAGCAGGAGGCCGAGCTGCTGAACAAGTTTAAAAGGTCAGCTGGATACTGAGTAGGGAAGGAAGAAAAATATTAATGCAGTGTGTGATTAATTTTTATCAAACATGGTGAGGTCCGTTTTCAGTGGGGACGTTTTGTCCTGCCAAAGCTTTTGTGTATCTTGTAATATTATTCTGGCGTCTAACTACTATGTCAGCCTGCAGACAGAAAACAGAATCTTAAGAACTTGCCCAGAATCTCAAAGTCGTTTATACATGTTGGATATGTTTCTCCAATTTGTTTTAATTAACTGCTGGCAACGTTAAAAGCAATCTTTCAAATGTGATGGTAAAATATTTTCAGTTGCATAAACATTAGCTGAGGTGATAATGAGACTTTATTGGAACTAAAAACTCTTCGCCGTGTTCTGTTTTTAGTGTAAAGTCATAAACGGGGGTAATAATATTCATAATCTACAGCCTGAGTGGTGAGATCAGCAGTAGATTAGAGGTTTTGATAAGAGGAAGCACTCCAAAGATGTGACCCAGTTAATTTTCATAATGCGGATCTCTGTCGCCATGCAGATGAGATGCTAATAAAGTCACTTGTCCCCTTCTATCCACTGCTCGACACTTGTGATGTCTTGCATAAATTGGCAAGGTTGCCCAATGGTTTGACAAGGTTTGCCCTTTTGACCTCTCCGTAGGCATCCACCCGCCAAGAGGACCAATTACATTAAGCATGGCTGTGTGGCTCCTTTCCGTTGCCCTTGGCAACAGCTGGCAGAGGAGTGGGAGATCATCGTGCAGGAAGGAGGCAGCCAGACACGAACCACAGCGCAGGCTGACGCTGTGACCGAGGAGAGGACATCACAACAGGCGATCAGCATAACAAAACCTCCGAGCCGATTCACTGTACTGAGGTACATGTTTTAAACGTTTGTGGTGTTTTTTTTTTCTTTCTTAGAGTGAAGATAAACTTTTATCAGTACTGACGTGTACAATAACATACACACACTGGTGCTCCCAAAGTGCCTTTATCACACACGTCTAAATCGCACTTTTAGAAATATTAATGCAGCAGACTTTTTAGAGTCCCTTGAGATTAATGTGCTGTGTTTTTGGGAGGCCGTGGACTCCAATCATCTCTTTCCTCCTCTTTGTATTTTTTATTAAGAGACACAATCGCTGCTTTTGACAGCTTTGATGCATGCTGCTTCTCCAGTCTTACCCCCCTTTCATCATAATGTCCCCGATGAGAATACCCAAAGTACATCCAGCCTTAAATTGCTGCAATACATCACTGTGATTAGTGGAGGGGAAAAGTAGCATCTATCCTCATAAAACCATCACATAAGCTTTGAGTAATGACTGACTTTATGGGAAAAAAATTGGATTGATTTTCACCGTCCATTGGCTCCCTTTTTGTTTTCAACATTAGGCATTAAAAATGTTCTCCAACAAAATTTGGTCTATGAGGATGGCTAATGGGGCCAATGAAAATGCTACTTTTCCTTTTAGTATTAATCACCTGATTTAAATGGGGCTTTTTAAACAAATTTCTTTTTTGCTTCCTAGGAACAGAAAGGCTTTGAAGCTGCTTTCTGCCTGGTGCAGACCCACAACATCCAAAGGTCAGAGGCCATGCCGTGTTGGCGAGCTACCGCCTATCAGCTGTGAAGCTGTGACGTCGTTCCTGTCAGCACATGCGATGAGTCTAGTGTGGGTGCATGTGTCGCTGCCGTCAAAGGGCAAACCGGAGTACCATGCCATGTTATGCGTGCCAACTCCAGATGACCTAAAGGCGCTAGGAAATCGACAAGGAACTGGCGGTCCTCAGGAGCCACCACACAGAGACCACTTTAAAAGCAGAATTAAACGCAGAAAAAAGGACCCTAAGAAGGCTGCAACACCCTCTGTAACTCCTGATAAGCCTGATGGCAAGAAGGCAGACCTCATCTTTGCTTCTGACTTAGACACCAACGCATCCAAAGACCCTAAATCCTTCTCGGAGTCTTCCTCAGACCTCGTCCTAGGGCTGTGGCCGGATCCTCTGCCCAGTGTTGCCTCTCACTGCTCCCGGGTGACCGTGGGCTGGGTCACTCAGGGTGACTTCTCCATGTCTGCAGGCTGCGGGGAGGCTCTTGGATTTGTGAGCGTTGCTGGGCTCCTTAATACCCTCCTCAATCAGACAAGCGAACACAAAGGAAAGCTGCTGCTTCGGAACCCCACCTCCTTGCACTACCGCTTTGCTAAGATCAACATAGAGGTCTGAGGTCTGTTTTAGTCTATGCAAGTTAATGCCAAGAGTTCAGTAAATTGTTTGATGTTTCATTTGTTCAGTGATTTGATGGAATCTGTGTGCCTTGACTGAAGATTTATTGACTTGCATGGCATCACAACAAGCAACCAAGTGACTTTTTAGTTGAGTATAGTATACTCTGAGATACATCTTTACCTTTTGTTTTACTTAGTTAAATCAATAATCTGTAAAAGAATCGGTTGAATACGGTAAATGAATGAGAGCCTTGGTTTGTCTCAGAAAGATTAAAACTTTAAGTTTGGGTTTCCTGAATGAATGAATTTGATGAGTTATGTTACAGACTTTGTGTTTAAGAGGGTGTTTGCAGCTTCCATTGCATTGAGGAGGTTTTGAGTATATGCTATGAAATAGGCGTACTATACTGAACAGAACTGCTGTTGTGGGAAACCACAGCCATTAACCTACAATCAACATAAGTGCTCAGAACAACTGATGCTTTAACATTCATTCTTTTTATAGTCACACCGGCAGGAAAAGCAGTTTCCTGCACATCCCATAATATGTAGGTGGAAGATAAGAGCATAGTTGCTTGGCAACATTAAAGTTTAGTATGTAGTTCGAGGTGAACTTGCTTTTATTGGTAACAGATTTTCGGAGCGATGCCTCGGTGCGAGCCACTTTATTGTGACAGAAGATTTTAAAAACATGGCTCCTGAAGCACTTTTTTCTCTCTCCCCATTTTAAAATTAGGCCATGTCAGATCAACATGGCACAAACTGGGCTGGCTAGTCTTCTTGGGAGTCCCTCCCCCACCATTAGAGGGCAGTAGTGCACTTATTTTTCTGTAACAAATGAAACCCTCAGACCACAGGAACACTTTTTTTGTCCTTATTTATTTACACACAACACAGAGCGGTTTATTCAGCTCATTGACATATAACCTTATGTTATATTGATAGGCTCGGTCAGAGTGCCCTCCTGGACCTTTTTGTTCAACCACTACTCTCCTCACAATTAAAAATTGTTGCTTGTGAACAATCTAATATTGACCTTTCATCTTGAGGTGTTTCCTTATGTTGGAGTGACTCCTCTTGAGGTATTTCTGATACCTGTGTGGGAAATGATGCTAAGACACAAATAGATATTTTACCTAATGAGAGGTACTTAATAGTTGGAGCATAAAATGTAAAATCAATATGGCCACCAGTTCTGATGCTCAGCTGGCACTGGTTTTAACTGATGGCCATCATTTCTTTCTATAAACACATTTTAAATGAACCAAGAAGAGAGACGCACACACAAACGCATGAAAATGACAGTCTCAACAGATGGAGCTGGGCCTATGAATCGTCTGTTTGGCCCGATCTGTTGCACATAAGTTTGGCTGCCAGTGATCCGTATGTTGTAGTCTTTGCCTCAGGCTGAACTTTGTCTGTGTGCCTTCTCCCTGCGAATATGGACAGTGCAGCTCATTAGATGGAGTCTGCTGCCCGGGTGGCAGACAATAGCAGCTGGGTGATTCCAGGATCACTGCCACTAGATATAATTCAAAAGCTATCTGCTAATAAGTGAACCATAAAAACCAAAAAAGGTTCTAAGGCAACGAAATAAAAAACGATAAATAGATCTTACCAGGAATTTTATTCATTGCGATAAAATTGCGATCTTGCTGCTTTATCTTTGGCCTGTTTCGGGCTATCAGGAAAACTCCAACAAAGGACAGAAGACAACTGGGGGGGAAACAGTTTGAGAAGTTTGTTGACATTTTGCAATAAGCATAATTTGATAAGCTGCAGAGCTGGTAGCTTATTGAACACTTACCCAAACAGGAACATACCGATGTTCAGCAAAGCCAAGCCTTCAAATTCCTGATAGAATACAATCCCTGCAAAGTGAAAAAGTCCATTTAATGTGACAGAGTAACAAAACATCACCTCTGCGGCTTTCTTTGTGAAACATGGCCCTAAAACCCTAAGCATGCATTACACTGGGATAATGAGTGGGGAGAATTATTAAGTGAAAGGGTGCAGTTTTGAGAGATGAATAGTAAACACTGCTCAGCATATTGACAGAATGCAAAAACAAACAATGTCCTCTGTGCAGAGACTGTAGGAGAGCCACTGTTGGCTCAGAGAGCGAGTTCATTTTTCCAGTGCTCACTTCACTGTCTTAAGCTGTGACCGTCACCGGGTTAGGACCAAAACAATATTTTTCCTCAATGTGGAGCTAAACTAATCTTAAAGTAAAAGTCCGCCCACGGATGTTCTTACACCGCCAGATATAATACATCAGCAATTTGTTGTTCAATGCAATCAATTGTGGGTTATTCGTGTAGGCGGACAGAGCAATAGTAATACTGAGAGCAATATCGGAGAAAGTAAAGAGTAATTCAAACTACAGCTCATCTCGTGCCTCTGCCTCCTCTATCACGGGCGTCTCTCTGTATTGGGCGGCGTTGTGAAAGACGCTGCTGTTCATTTGCAGTATGAGAGCGACACCGGAGCTGATCTTGTTTGAGCCTGATGTTTTGTACTGCTGGAACATTTTCTTCTTTTACACTCCACTGAAGCCATGCTGCAAATGGGTTGAAATGACATCACTCGGGCAATTTATCCAGAAGTAAAGCAAACAAGAAAATGGATTTTGTAACACAAGGTGTCCTGCCAAAAAGGGTTTTACATTGTGATGAAGTGTTTTACTCTGGATTTTCTCTTCAAGCCAAAATACTTGGGGGAAACTTTTGTCTGTTTTTCGGGTTTATTGATTAGATATTAAAAACCTGACCTGGCAGAACACACACACACTATAAATACCTTGCAGCGTTTGTCTTGATCGTGCCCTGTGTGTGTAATGTATGTGTACCCGATTTCAGCTATTGTAGTGCTGGAGCACATCTTTGTCTGTTATTGCCAGTAAATCTTATGAAACATCTAAAACCCTTTGATTTGCTTCTTTAGTAGGAATCAATCTCCAAAACTGCTTTCATGAGGTGTTCCCGCGTTGCAGTGATCAGTATCTATCCAGTGCAGACAATGTTGCTAGCATGGCAGTAAAACTGATGTGACAAACAAAGCCTGCAGGCCACGAGTATTTCTACATGTTGACATGTAGGGGGATTAATGGGCTATTGTTTAGTTCCCAGATGTTCTACATGTGAAGGCTTTGTGCATAGATTTACTGTGACGCACTGTTACCATCTCAGGCTCTTCAACATCCACACTGTATGATACATTAAATGCAAACATTTTGAGAATACTTCTTTTATACTAAAAAAACCAGGGAAGTTGTTGGTTTATTAAACTAGGTCATTACTCTGTACTTATACTGGTCCAGTTTAGAACACTTCTGTCTAACAGGCTTCCGTAGCTTTAAGAAATAATGAATGAAGTGTGCAGTTGCAATTCCTAGCAACCAATGAATATATATTTGGTTTGGTGGTGAGTGTTCGTGACACCACAACAATGTCCACAGTACAAAAAAGCTGGCACTGATAAGAGCCATAAAGGAATATGTCACTTTGTGGCTCGAGTGTGGCTAAATGTTGCACTTTTAAATCATTTTTGAATGCAATTCAATTTTATTTATATAGCGCAGAATCACAACAACAGTCACCTCAAGGCGCTTTATATTTTAAGGTAGACCCTACAATAATCAACAATCATATGACCCCCTATGAGCAAGAACTTTGGCGTCTGTGGGAAGGAAAAACTCCCTTTTAACAGGAAGAAACCTCCGGCAGAACCAGGCTCAGGGAGGAGCGGGGCCATCTGCCGTGACCAGTTAGGGAGAGAGAAGGAAGACAGGATAGGAGACATGCTTTTGAAGGTAGCCAAAGATTATTGACAAGTGCGATTCAATGCAGAGAGGTCTGTTAACACATAGTGAGTGAGAAAGGTAATTGAAACACTCAATGCATCATGGGAATCCCCCAGCAGCTCACACCTATTGCAGCATAACTAAGGGAGGATTCAGGGTCACCTGGTCCAGCCCTAACTATATGCTTTAGCAAAAAGGAAAGTTTTAAGCCTAATCTTAAAAGTAGAGATAGTGTCTGTCTCCCGAATCCAAACTGGAAGCTGGTTCCACAGAAGAGGGGCCTGAAAACTGAAGGCTCTCCCTCCCATTCTACTTTTAAATACTCTAGGAACAACAAGTAGGCCTGCAGTGTGAGAGCGAAGTGCTCTAATAGGCTGATGTGGTACTATAAGGTCATTAAGATTTTTGGACCACAGAGGAAACCTGAAGCCCAGAGAAGCAACTGTTCTGCTCATTTACCCACATAGCTGTTTAACAGCTTTCTGTTTAACAGACCTGCAAGGATGGCACTTGCAGTGAAAAACACAAAGTTGATAGGAACCACCTCTGTGGCATCAAACATTTTCATCGCCTGATTGAGAAATCTGTAGAGAGAGAGAGAACAAAGCAACATTTGAGAAGTTTGGTGAATGAAATGCAGCAGGTACAGGGTCATCATGTAAAATATGTGATTTTTTTCACTCTTCGCTGAACAGCCATCGAGCCAGTGACAAACGTGAGATCTAAACGATGACAAAAAGCTTAAAGATGAGAACTAGAGACAGAAAACTTTGACTAACTTGATCTGGAAGGCGCAAGAAGCAACCATGACAACAAACATGACGTAGAAGATGGGGTAGATGAGCTGCAGCTGGCCTTTTATCGACTCTGTGATCATCCCTGACACGGCTTTGACTGAGATCACTGTCAGAGAGGCTGCAACAACACACAAGCAAGACATCGCTTTAACATTTAGCTGCAGCACCTCACAAGTTCATGCTAAATCGTGGAGGCGGTTAATTCGAGTGAACACGCTGAATTATTTCCTTCTATTGTTCTCAACTTGGTTCTCTTCAAAAATGATAACAGCTCTATACGGTAGCCAAGCAACAAAAGCAACCTCCAACTTAATCTACAGCATCTGCCCTCAGTTGGGCAACCTCCACTCTTTCGTACCGAGCAGGGCCACCAGCAGCATCACAATGACGATGTGCTTCATGTTCCTCCTCTTGTACAGATAAAGCAGAAGGCAAAAGATGACGATCTCTATAAACTGTTGAGAGAGAGAGAGAGAGACGTACAAATCATTAATGCAGAGTCCATTTCCTCGAAGCTGCACAGAAATTGAAAATCTGAATTGCACTTGAATTGTACTTTTACTGACTGTCTTATTAGTGGAAGAGAGTGCAGCATGTAGCCAGAGAGCAGGACACTTTAATTGAAATAAATGACTATGGTGGAAAAATGAAATGAATTGCTGGGTTTTAAATGAAAAGAGCTTGGGGTTGTCAAATAGCATTCAGCTGTTCCAGGATCCTCTAATGCAGCTCGAGTAGATAAAGAACAACAACAGAGTGTAAAGCAGAATAAAGTGGGGGAAAAAGGGCAAGCTGACCTTTAAAATGCCTCCAGCTATCATCCATGTATCTCTGTATGTATTTTAAATAAAAGGATTAATTATGATTTGAAAATGGATTAACAAAGACCTCAGGCATTTGTGGCAGATACCCCAATCCATGTTCAGATTGACATTACAGCGGTCCTTCCAGATGATAACTGATAACAGAATGATCTTTGGTAATAAGAAGAAGGGGCAATGGGTATTTCATTCCCTCTGATTAATCACCCACTAAAGTTAATCCCATACTTGTTGGAGGCTGTTCCTCTGCAGGCTGATGAGTATTCACAAACAGCGTAGCCTCTGCATTTCTAGCTATCCATTTGTATTTGCCCAATATCTTCTTATGCACTTTTCATCGATTTTTTTTGTAATGGTTTACTAAATACAAAAAGAATCGTGAGTGAAATGCTGTGCCCTGAATAATGATGGCACTGCCACCTGGGGCACGTTCTCCTTCTCCGCCATTGGCTAGCATCGTTTTACATTTATTTCTACTTAGCTTGACAGATCATGTGCAGTTGTTCAAAAAAGTTGTTCAAAAAAAGTAAATTAAATGTTTAGGATTTGGAAAGATAGCGTCAGTAGAAAAGTGTTTTTGTATTTCTGGTATATTCTGTAATATAGGAAACAAATGAAAAAAAAATCAGTGTATTTCGATAGCCTATAGGTCTTATGTGGTGCTCAGGACTTACTAGTTACTAACTGAGACATCACAGCTAAAAGGCACAAAACGTAGTGTTTGGTACAGGAGACATTTAACCTGAAACATGAAATACAAGGTGCATGAGAGTCAGGGAATGACTCAGACACAGCTGGATGGATATGAATGACCCCAGTCTACAGAAATGCTCCTTTAAAAGCGTCTAAGGAGTGCTTTCAATCAAGACTAGCTCTGAGCCAACATTTACGTTTGTGATGAGTGGGTTTTGACAAAAAACAAAAAACAAAAAAGGTTGTTTTAGCTCTGTACTTGTCTTCTGATTGGTCACTATAGCAACAGCTACAGTGGGGCAAAAAAGTATTTAGTCAGCCACCGATTGTGCAAGTTCCCCCACTTAAAATGATGACAGAGGTCAGTAATTTGCACCAGAGGTACACTTCAACTGTGAGAGACAGAATGTGAAAAAAAATCCATGAATTCACATGGTAGGATTTGTAAAGAATTTATTCGTAAATCAGGGTGGAAAATAAGTATTTGGTCACCTCAAACAAGGAAAATCTCTGGCTCTCACAGACCTGTAACGTCTTCTGTAAGAAGCTTTTCTGTCCCCCACTCGTTACCTGTATGAATGGCACCTGTTTGAACTCATCATCTGTATAAAAGACACCTGTCCACAGCCTCAAACAGTCAGACTCCAAACTCCGCCATGGCCAAGACCAAAGAGCTTTCGAAGGACACCAGGAAAAGTATTGTAGACCTGCACCAGACTGGGAAGAGTGAATCTACAATAGGCAAGCAGCTTGGTGTGAAAAAATCAACTGTGGGAGCAATCATCAGAAAATGGAAGACATACAAGACCACTGATAATCTCCCTCGATCTGGGGCTCCATCCCGTGGGGTCAAAATGATCACGAGAACGGTGAGCAAAGATCCCAGAACCACACGGGGGGACCTGGTGAATGACCTGCAGAGAGCTGGGACCAAAGTAACAAAGGTCACCATCAGTAACACACTACAACGGCAGGGAATCAAATCCCGCAGTGCCAGACGTGTTCCGCTGCTGAAGCCAGTGCATGTCCAGGCCCGTCTGAAGTTTGCCAGAGAGCACATGGATGATACAGCAGAGGATTGGGAGAATGTCATGTGGTCAGATGAAACCAAAGTAGAACTTTTTGGTATAAACTCAACTCGTCGTGTTTGGAGGAAGAAGAATACTGAGTTGCATCCCAAGAACACCATAGCTACTGTGAAGCATGGGGGTGGAAACATCATGCTATGGGGCTGTTTTTCTGCCAAGGGGACAGGACGACTGATCCGTGTTAAGGACAGAATGAATGGGGCCATGTATCGTGAGATTTTGAGCCAAAACCTCCTTCCATCAGTGAGAACTTTGAAGAGGAAACGAGGCTGGGTCTTCCAACATGACAGTGATCCAAAACACACCGCCCGGGCAACAAAGGAGTGGCTCCGTAAGAAGCATTTGAAAGTCCTGGAGTGGCCTAGCCAGTCTCCAGACCTCAACCCCATAGAAAATCTGTGGCGGGAGTTGAAAGTCCGTGTTGCTCGGCGACAGCCCCAAAACATCACTGCTCTCGAGAAGATCTGCATGGAGGAATGGGCCAAAATACCAGCTACTGTGTGTGCAAACCTGGTAAAGACCTATAGTAAACGTTTGACCTCTGTTATTGCCAACAAAGGTTATGTTACAAAGTATTGAGTTGTATTTTTGTTATTGACCAAATACTTATTTTCCACCCTGATTTACGAATAAATTCTTTACAAATCCTACCATGTGGATTCATGGATTTTTTTTTCACATTCTGTCTCTCACAGTTGAAGTGTACCTCTGGTGCAAATTACTGACCTCTGTCATCATTTTAGGAGGGGGAACTTGCACAATCGGTGGCTGACTAAATACTTTTTTGCCCCACTGTATGTTTATGCCACTGCTGCTTGAGGCGAAACTGGACTAGGAGGGTACACGGGTAAGTGTTAATGCACTCACAGCCTGTTTGTTGGAGGGAGTATTTCGTGACTACCGAGTATGAAAACGCTATCTAAGCTTAAAAGGACTCTCTCCCACTTGACCACTTTCACAACAGAGACACACAACAGAGAACAGAGCTGAGGGAACGACCCCTAAGAGTAGTGGTAGAAAAGACCTCGTCTCATTTGGAAAAAGTTACCAAGCAGCAGCTGGTTGTAAAGAGTGACCTTGTCTTTGACCAACGGTGGTGTGCTACATTAGGATTTTCAGTGACACGGTGTTGTGCAATAAAGCTCACAATGATGCATTCTGTGATTACATGTGGTTTCTCTGTTACTGATAAATAAAAAATATTGTTAAACGAATACACATTAATGTGTATTACTTGACTTATAAGGGAGCATTTTAAAGGACACACCAGGTAAAGCAGGAAGTGCCAGCTGATGGTGTAGTACTGGACCAGATGGGCTGTGATGTGTGTGGAGGTGTGGGGGGCAAAGGTCACCAGGACGTATGTTCCTGTTATTGCCAGGGTACCACCTAAGAAAGAAAGACAGCAGAGTGGTGAGTTTATTGGAGGTGGTTTTTATATTGATTTGACATCTCAGTTGACCTCATCTTACAAGTAGTTCTGCTACTACTACTGGGAGTAGCTAAAATCCATAACACCTACGGTCATGTGAGAAAGAAAATGTACCCTCTTCAGGTTTTATGTCCCCCCCCCCCCCCCCCATCACATTTTACAGTGTAATTTTTTAAAATGTAGCCATACTGCAGAAGCAGTGTTTGAACAACTATGTAAACATTTCAACTGTCCTGCTGTATCAGCCAATTTTTGCCTTAAGCTGCTGGACACATGCCCTCACACCTGACTTTAGCTGTTCATGGTTAACTCACTGACTGCAAGGTGCCCATGTCTTGTGGCTATAAACCAAGCCCAAATCCTCGCCCTTCCATCACTGTTCTTGACAGCTGGTGTGAGGCGTTTGTGCTGATATACTGTTTGGGTTATGCCGAACGCAGCGCTGTGCATCTCAACTTTAGTCTCGTCTTTCCAAAAGACATTATTCCAGAAGTCATGTGGATTGTTCAGATGTCACGCTGCCAGCAACCCTTCCAAACAAGTGATAGTTGTTCAGTCTTTTTGTAACTGTAATGTCATGATCTTTAAAAATGCAACCAGCTAACTAAGAGCTGTAGAGTCTCAGTTGTAGCCCTCGGATTTATTGCAGTTTCTCTGAGCACTGCACGATCTGACCTTAGGGTGAATTTGCGTGGACGCTCACTACTGGGAATATTTCAATTGTCTTGAATGTTTTACACTTGTGTCCAGTTCTTCTGACTGTACATGATGGACTTTTAATTGTTTGGAAATGGCTTTATAACTCATACTATTGGGCAGTGATGGGCAAAGCCTTTTTCAGATCTTTACTGATCTCTCTTCTTCTTGGCAGTCTGTTAAAACACATGTGAATGGTTGAGACTAGAAAACGGCAAAGCTTTTCTTTTAGCAGCGCTCACACTTGCTGATGATCAGTTAATTAACTTAATTTGATTATCAGCACCTGGCTGCCACGTCCCCTCTTAATCCCCATGGAAACAGTAAGATCGTACTTACAGTAATTCTTCACACACTGCTTCTGCACTTTGGCTTCATTTTTGTTAAATAAGTACTGACACAGTGTCGCATGTAACACCTCACCACACGGTTTTTTTTTGTCCTTAGATGTAAAACCTTACAACAGAAAGAGGGCCTCCTTTCTTTTCCACATGACTGCATATGGCTATTTAAAGAAGTGTTTTCATTTTGATGTCATTTTTTAAAAAAGCGAAGTGAATATAGAGATTCCCCGTATTTTTTGATAGAGCTGTCCAAGATGCAAAATGAGTAGTGCAGTGATTGATAGAAAAAGAAAAGAACTGGCCCAGTTCTTGTTTATTATACACTCCATTCCTTAAATTGGTACAGCCCTGCAGCACACACTGACATTTATTTGATTGTTTGCGATAGGCATCCTGCTAAAAAGATAAACGGGACATTTATTGAAATGGTACGAATGCTCTTTTTTTTCTCCTACAAATGATCCAGTGACTATATATCTTACCAATGGGCTTCACTTTAAAACACATTTTGTGTCATATTTTTGTTTCTAACTTCTGACACAAGAATGAACTCAACTTGAAAAATGAACTTGAAATGAAGCCTAAAATGTTACTGTGTTCATTCTTGCAGTGGTTTTTAATATTCATCTTTATTTTTGTTATTTAAATGATCATTTTCTAGGTTTTACCTCTGCCGCTGGCTGCACACAGGCAGAAAAACAGAGCTTGTTCCCACTAATATGCCCCTTTATGAATAAAACATTCATGCATTTAACTGTTTCCAATATGCGGTTGATAATGGCATTCGGCAATTGTAAAACAAAATGGCAAAAACATTGCAGCCGATTTATCCAAGAAAGCAACAATAAACAGAGCTGTGTGATGCTGATATGAATTTCCAGTCCAGGAGTAGGAATGGTCATCACAATTATGCCATTTAGCAGCAGAATCACCAAATTGTTATGACAAACAAAAGCTTTTCATAAAACAAAAAATATGTCTGTGCTGAGTGTGCCTTCGCTTTCCCGAAGCTACAAAGATAAAAAAGCAAGAGGGCATTTTTACTAGTACATAACTGGAATTCAGGATATTTTTTCTCTTGTGACTGAATTATCATCTGTAAACTCAGTTTGGCATATATACAAACTACATTCAGAATTGCTCTGAACTCAAACTACCATTGCAAGAGGACACTTATACTGTAAGTGCCATCATCGCTACTGAATGCTTACTTACCAACGATGTCAGAGGCACACAGCGTCTCCTTGAGGAAAACCACAGATATGATAGCACTGGCTGTAACAACAAAAAAAATGTCTCTTAGTTTAACTGCAATTCAAACCATTCAGTCCACTACAATGAAAGTAAATACCAACATAGTTTTCCATTTCCATAAGAATCACATCAGTAATGTTGAAGGTAGTCTACATCAGCGGTCTCCAACCTTTTTTGCGCCACGGACCGGTTTATGCCCGACAATATTTTCATGGACCGGCCTTTAAGGTGTCGCGGATAAATACAACAAAATAAAACTAGTACTGGTACCGAAAAAAAGATTTATTCATAACACACTCGAAAAGACCCAGGAAAACCGAATTAACGATAAAAACGATAACAAAATAACGCTGAAAACCGATAAAAACCCTGAAAACTATACATTTCACACCTGAGCCTCAACTCTCGCGGCCCGGTACCAAACGACTCACGGACCGGTACCAGTCTGAGGCCCGGGGGTTGGGGACTGCTGGTCTACATTGTTGACTGCAGACACACACACGTCAACCACACAAGCATCTGTGAGGCAGTGAGGTCTTAAAATAATGAAGCAGAATTATTTGTATAGAGTTTTTTTTGGTGGTTGTTCACTGGAATGCTCAATATGAAGTCAAAGGAGATGTTGATGCAAGTAATCATAATGCATAAAGTAATCAATCAATTAACCAATCAATCAATAGAGATATCAAAGATTTTGGGAGTGGCCAAATCAATAATATTTTACAAAGAAGGAATGCACTGGCCAGTAGAGGGATAGATTCTGAAGCGTACAGGGCTACGCTTTCTGCTTCAGCCAAATGTTTCTGATCTGATCAGACAGCGCTGCACAGAGCAAATGGATTATGACCCAAAGCGTGCTGCAAGACCAAAGAAAGAATTTTTCAAGGCAAAAAAATATGATATTTTTCAACAGCTAAGTCAGTCATCTGATTTCAACCCTATAGAGCATGCTTTTTAGTTATTAAATACAAATTTGAAGAGACTGACAAACAAGCTGCATCTAAGGGTGACTGCAGAACATCTCAAGGGAGTAAACAATGCATGTGATGATGTCCACGGATTGGAGACTTCAGGCAGTTTCATCCAAGTATTAAAAACAATCCTCATGTTTAAAATGATGTTAGTTTGTCCAATTACTCCTGACGCTCTGAAACGATTTATAAAAATGACTGTAATTCCCAAACAGTTCATGGAAAGTTTTCCTAAACTGCTTGAATTAAATCTCAAAGTCTACACTTCAGTCACACATTGACTGTTTGATTTAAAATCCACTGTTGCAGTGTACAGAGGCACATACTAAAAAAAATTGTGCTTTGCTTTACATCACGTTGATTGCATGGTTTACCTGGGAAACAGAAGGCTGCAGGATGCACTATGGAAGGAAGGCGATTTCTGGACATTGTTCTGAGGGAAAACCTTGGGTCCTGGTATTCGTGTGGATATTTCACTGACATGTACCTCCTTCCTAAACATTCCCAACCACCACTTACACACCCTTCATGGCAGCCATATTCAAATAGGCTACTAACATCAGAACAAGCCATCTTTAGGTTTTTTTTAAGGTGTTATGTCTACACAAGCAGCAGTGATACAAGTATTTAGTTATGCACATATTCACACAGTGACACTATATTATTATATGTAAATGCGTGTTCACATAAATACATGTACACAATGCTTGACATGTTTATATTAGACCAACATAAATCAGTCCGTATGCTTGGATAAATGGAACTCATTAGGACTTCATAGCACCAGCATGAAATTATGATATTCCACGCCACCTTTTTTGCAAACCCATCCATCAATATCATTGTCAAAAACTGCGAGACTGAAAAGCAATCAGTCTCACATCAGCTAAGCCTCAGATTAGTCTTCTTAATGTTTCCCCGGGATCTGCACCGAACCAAGGGAGAAACACGGCATTCGGCTGTCACGGAGACAAATAGCGAGGCGGGCAGAAATGCGTGCAGACTTCACAGCCATGCCGATAAACAGGCAGATACACAGATGGATGGCCACACAGGCACGCTAACTGGCTGAGACAGAAAAACAAACTGCGAGACAAACGGCCAGTGGACAGAGAGGCAAACTGACATGCAAGTGACAGCGGCCTGTCACAGTGAAGAGGTCAGTTTGCATAACGCGCTGACGCTGCCGTGCTGGAGGTCTCCTCACTAAACAACACAAGTGGAAAGCTCATTTTTATATAACCAGTTGGAATTATGATGTTGCATTTTTCACCAATATCACAGCAGAGCATACTATGGGCGCTATGTTTTGCCGACACGACTGCCAGACAGCAATCTGGGTGAGCAGGTGATGGCACACAGACACAGGGACTAATTGAATGGAAGAAATTGCTGGAAATTACTGGAAGAGAAACAGACAGAGCATTTGAGTCTGTGTATGGGCTCTGCCTCCGCCATAAGGAGATTAGATACAGAGTGTAAACAGCTCAATGTGTCAGAGACACAGTGTTGGATGACAGGCAGTGACAGGTTCTTAACATGGATATTAAAGATATATAGTTGCAAGTTTATCTGAAACAAATCAAATATAAGCAAAAATGCCATTTTAAAACCATGATTTAAAGCCACACTTTCTTTCAAATAGGCTATGTATCTCCAAACACACATTTTCCGAAAGAACAGGCCATGGATGTGCACAATGCCGCAAGGACCCTACGCTCTAATTGGAAGTTTATAAAGATTCTCCTTAATATTCTGATGAAACAGTTAGTTGTTAAATATTTCATACTGAGAGCATGTTCGCACTCACATTTTGGACTACTCTTTTGCCTCTGGGACCAGCTGGATCTAACAAGTAACCATAGCAACTCCATACAAAGTGAGCTTCGCACGGCTTGATATAATGAGAAATGTGGCAACGGGAACCTCTGGGGTACGCAGTTTTGTCACTGCTGTTGTGTGCTTGTGTGCGCAGCGCCTCTATACATGCTCTTTGTGATGTGTAGTAATGGGTACCTACCAGTGAGGACGAAACATACAGTGTCAATCATTCTTGTGCAACACAAATCTGTCATGAGCAAGATGAAAGCAACAAAAGTCTGACTGCCATCACCCAGAGAAGCTCAAATATAGGAGCTGTGCACGTGTAATTTGTAAAAGAAAACAAAAGTTGTATTCACAATTTCCCAAACAGGAACTTTTGATAACTTGAATCAAAACCGTCCTTCAGAAGCTATTCAAGAAAACATTACACAAACGTTGTAAAGGAGTTCTGAAATCTGAAATGAGATCTTGTCCTGACCCTGAATAAATACAGTCACACTGTAAAGTCATTCTTTAAAATCATTGTGTTATTTATACATCTACATTACATCCTGACTTCTTCACACTGCGCTAACACCGCATCCTAATGGATAATACCGTGCTGCAGGTCTGACATCCGTGAGTGATGCAGTCAGGTTTCTGTTCATTTCCACACTGCCAGCTTCCCCTCCTCTTTTGCATGCGATGACATCGGTATCTGAACGAGAGAGCTGATTCTCTGCTCCACACAACAGCTTTTGGGCTGATGCTGTCATTCCTAATAGAGAGGACTGGGCTCTGTGAACGCGGACAGTAGTAATTGCTCTCCTCGGAACGTCACGAGTGCCAGCGTGACATGCACGGACAGGCGGATGACAGCGGCATCGTCAGCTCTCTCGATCCCGGCCCTTTACTCCTCTGCTTCTGCCTATTGTGTCGTATTCATTCACATACTTATGCTCTCCTTTCCATGAAATTTTCTTCCTCTCACCTCAGCCTTTCTCCAAGCCAGCCACTCACTTCCCTCTTGTTTACCCAGTGAAGGTATCCTGCTGTCTGTACCCCCTTCTGTGCCTTCACACAGCTCTTGGAAAACAGGCACAACAGCACAGCAGGAAGGGTGTGTGTTGTGTGTGCATATGTCAGAGGAGCATCCCAAGTCGACACAATCCTCTAGACCTTTTACACACCGCTACAGTTATGCATAAATTTTATGTGTGTGTATGTATGTGCTTTACACATTTGCATATCGTGTGAGTCAGTGTGAGCTGAGGGGTACAGTCAGTCAAAGAAAGGAGCCAACCTGCAAATTCTCCCCTGTAGCTGAGGACAGACTGTGTCATGACTGCAGACATCTTCCTCTTCTTTCTCTTCCTTTCACCTCGTAATCTCAGATGCATTAATTATTTAAAAGGCTCCTTGAAAACGCACTTCAGCTGCATAATATTCATTCAAACTCCAGTGCAACACTAGCAATCGGCTGGTTTCACGAGGATCTGATAGTAAAATGGAAATAAGTACGGTAATTGTTAATGGTTGTGGTTTTAAAGAGATTCATCACAAGGTTAGATTTACACACACTGACAACACATTTGGAGGTTGCTGGTCTTAACAGAACACCGAACTGAGGCTTTATTTTTCTGCTAAAAGCATTTTTTTTCTTTGGTAAGTGCTCACTGAAGCAAATACAGTGGCAAGCAAAACTACAATGAACAAGAGGTGCAGCCTTCTTAGCAAGATTTGTGGTTTCGCTTAGTGCTTTATTCAAACCATTCATCCACTGGCAAGACGTGACTATAGGAAGCGTGGAGGTAATAGCTGTCATTAATATCCATGAGTCACCACCACCTCCAGCGCCGTGAGTGATGCGCGGTGGAAGGTAAGAAGTGAACCTGTTCAATATTTAACCTGCGTTTAGAGTGTTTGCACTGAGCAGCTGCCAGCTGTAGCAATGGGGCAGGCTTTGTTTTGACTGGCTAATGAGTCCGGCTTAGTCTGTGACATCTTTAGCTCAACTGTGGGCCGTAGAAATGATTGTTTCTCAAGTGTGGTGTTAGATTCATAATGTCAGGAATAATTGGACTTCCTATGTAATTTAATCTCTGGAGCTAAAATGTAGAGATTTATCTTCTGGGTTCAGTGCTGGGTATAAGGTAGGAATTGAAACGATGACACATGAACTCCCCCCGCCGCCACCACTCTTCCACTCACACACAATGACCCACTGTTTCTGCTCGTTTAAAATTTGTTAAATTTACTTTTGAATTAACACCTTAAATAACAAAGAATGGTTTGTAAGCTTGAAGATTCCAGTGAACAAAGTGAAGACTGTTAGTCTCATCAGTTATAAGCAGTTGTGTAGCTTGGAAACACAGGAGAGAAATAAAACTGTTATTGCAGATGGAGAACTTCACTGATACATACAGATCATTTTTATGCCCTGCACTTGAACATACTGCTGCTGAGCTAATGAGCTGATGAAGTGATATATATATCACCATATATGAAGGTCTATTTAACACGCAAGGGTAGAGCAGAAACTAGTATTGTGCAGTACAGCACAAAATAATAGGATAATAGACACATTTAAGTACCAGTGTATTGTGACATTTAATATAAATGTCCTTACAATATGTAATGGTTATTAGGCAATAAGGGACTTAAATATAACGATTATTAAGAAACATTACTACGTGATAAGAATAGATTTTACGTGATTCTATAAAAACAATGTCTTATAGAAACAGATTAAGGTACTTTTTCAGTACTTCCTTGCAATGCTTCTACATTTAAAATATTAATAAAAGGAGTACAGTTACTAAACCTAATTAACTTAGCTCTGTTGTCACTTTTAAACCTTTACTAACTAATGTCTATGTGTTGAATTTCACATGTTTCAATTAAGGTTCTCATATAAATAATACAGGCCAATGTTATGCCTCCAATCTAAAAAATACATCATATGTTCTGCATCCCTATTATAAAGGCCCTAATATTATATATCATTATATATCCCTCTAAAACTGAAAGCCAATGAATGTGGGGAAGAATTTGTATAATCGATAAGTTGCATTACTGCCGCGAAGTCTTCTTGTCTATGTTTAAATGCAAGCTATTTTAAGATGATTATTATTTCCTATTTTGAATCAAATGCTTCTTTTGCAAACAATATACATTAAGTCTTTGCAGTTCTCAGATGCTCCACAAACAACAGCAAATGTCAACTTTGGAATAAAAATGAATGTGAAACACACGAGTCTTTACCCAGGTCTGTCACCGTACATTTTACATCATTTCCTAGGAGATTTCTTCTGCAAGTAATAAAGACAGAGCAAAAAGATTTAATTCCCAATGTTTTGTTTTTTTACCAGCAGTAAGTCTCACAATGATTCATATCCCCATTAATATAGTGATAGAGGTAATGTTAGCTAAGTTATCAATGCTTACCTAGCTAAGTGGGAAAAATAAACCCAGTCAGCCTACTGTGGTGTTACAGTGAAATACAACAGTAATGGTTCTAAGGAAATCAACCAACCAGTATCTGGAAGCCACTCGGATGCTAATCCAAATACCTGAGCTGGTGTCACTGTCAAACGCAGCGTTTCTATGAGCTCAACACACAAACTGTCTGTGTGCAGTTTGTCGCACACTGTGTTGCTAGCTAAAGATACAGCTGCTGTAGTTCACTATTTAAAGGTTGCATGAAAATCCTCAGCAGGTTAGTTTGCTGTACTGTGATGGATTCAAAGAAAGGAACAGTGTGTGACTGGTGCACAGTGGTCGTCTAGAATAAAGTTAATATAAACAGTGTACTGTCAGTGTTGCCAGGACAACTCATGAAACATCTGCTGACATCTGGTTGAATTCAGCTGTGACCAGTGTTGGTCAAGTTACTTGAAAAAAGTCATTAGTAACCAATTACTGATTACTTCTCCAAAAAAGTAATCCCTTTACTTACTGATTACTTATTTTCAAAAGTAATTCGATACTTAGTTACTTTTTTAACCCTCTGGTTGTGTGCAACCCCACCCGCCTTACTTAATGTTTCGGTGACATTTGACCAGTTAGTTTTTAAAACATGATACACAACCTGAATACGTAATAAAGCAATAGACCTTTCAGCCCAATTCTATTTTTTCTGCATAATCCATCATATAAAATTGAATCAAATGTAAAAATCTCTTCTTAAAACTTGTTTTATTAGTTTTAATCTTTTACCTTCATGCGCATTGCATCAAGCAAAAATTAAATTATATGCAACAGTCTCTCACAGAAAGAAATTAGTTTAACATTTAAACCTATTTTCTGCATATTCCAGCATATAAAATAAAATAATGTTTTGTGTTTACACTCTCTTTCAAATAGATGCAAGTAAAACACAGCAAAAAAATAAATAAAATCAAAGTCTCAGTGGCACTAAGTCCCGTTGCTCTTTTTCACCTGTTTAGCAGGAGTGGGGCGGGTGGAGGTCTGCCCGGTCATGTCAGTGGGGGGATCCGGGGGGTTTCTCTGTGAATTTCACATTCCCGTGGCAGCGTGCTAGGTACTTGCTCAGATTTGAAGTTTAATTTTTCACGATAAAAAGAAGTTTTCTTCCCACGCAGAGTGTACAGCGTACATGAATGTTTTTGTCACTTTTTACAGAATCAAACTCAAAGTAATGTCAGCACTTCCAAGCTTTAAACCCTGCATGGTCGTACTCGCTCCTGCTCTCCATATTATCCATTGTTGATCTGCACACGTCTGTTACCACGAACGTTGCATGTGTTTACGTCATTGTCACGAGACCCTTTCACAAACAAAAATCACGGTTTAGTAACGCAGAAATGCAGTGTGCTTACGGGAAAGTAATTATTTTTGCAATAGTAATCCCTTACTTTACTTTGAAAAAAGTAATCGGATTACAGTAACGTGTTTATTGTAACACGTTGTGTACATCCACAAAGAGCAGCAGGTCTGCTACTCACAGCCTGTACAATAAGACAATCTACTGGAGCTCTCAATAGAAATGACTGAGCTGTGATTCTTTGCCCCACACTGAGCCATTTCAACTAATTTTAGGGTTCCCCCATCTGCTGAATCCACTTTAATCTCTTCCCTATTCATTTCCTGCTTAGAGGCAAAGTCACCCTCTACAATGTAGGTAACAGAAAATAGAGCTCTTCTAATATTATTGTTACATTAATAAAGCACAAGGTTCAGTTAGCTTTGCATAAAAACAGCTGGTAGAAATGTCCTCCAAAGAGCTACTTTTTACTTTCTTACTTAGAGTACATTTCAGAGCCTGTACTTTTTTTTTTTAACTTTTACTTGAGTAAAGAAGTTGAATCAGTACTTCAACTTTTACTGGAGTATTTTTCAACACTAGTATCAGTACTTAGGTACAGAATGTCTGTTCTTTTGCCACCTCTGGTTAAGAGACTACTATTCGCACATATAATTTTATTAATGCATAAAATATACAAATAAGCATTATAAAGTGCTACAGATTAAATAAAGTCTATAGAAAAATGTTTTTAATAGAAAATGACTGGATAAAACATCATTAGTTTTTGGTTGGCATGACACTGTCAACAGGATCAGAAGGAAAGAAGACAGGCCTTGCATGGAAACACCTTGCACTGTTAGTTTTGCTTTCACACTTGGATAATGCATGACACTAAAAAAACAAAAAAGATTATATTTACCTATAACAGACACACAGCCCAGTGGGGCTATGAGAGATGCTGGAGCAAAGCCATAGGCAGCAAAGTTTCCCAGTTCCCCAACACCCATGAGAACCACTCCGCACCACCATGTGGTGGATGTGTAGTAGGGTTTGGATCCACGCTGTGCCTGACGTACATGGGCATATTTCTGTCAGGAAGAGAGGGAACAGGAGCCAGAGGAGCCAGGGGAACAGTCAGATAAAGTGGGCCCAACAGAGCTGTACAAACTACAGCAACACAACACAGACAATAACTTCACCGCACTGTGCAAATCCTAAAAAAGTAGGTGCAACTTAACATATTAATCAATCAATTTAATATAGCATTACACCGACTGTCACACAACTCTAAACGCAGCATCACACTCTCTGCTGATTACCATTTCATCTCAGAAGAGACATGACACCAATTAAGAAGCTGTATGATCCCAACACAAGTCTACAGTATACCTCATAATCATTAACAATTCTATTTCCTGAAGTATACTGGCTTCTAAGTAAGGGTTATCAACCTCTTTTAGCACTTTTTCACATCTACTTGAAGCTGTCACGGCATCCAAGTTTGCTTTGCATGCTCTGCATGCTGCTGCCATGCAGACTTTATTTCATATTATCAGTTCCCCAGAAAAAAAGATCACTTTAGACAAATAATGTTTTTAGATGAATCTTCTCAGACTGGTAAATGTTAGCGCTTGTAGGCTTACATTACATTTAATCAATGAAGTCCTTATTTTTTAACATTGTGATGCTCAGAAAATGGTAAAACTTCACCTGAATTAGAGCTATCAACCTAAGGGCAGCTTATTAATACCCTACTAAGGTCTAGACTGTGCAGAAAATGTATTGTTTGAATACTTAATTGCAGTATATTAAACTGAATTGCAATATTTTAACACCCACTTCTATTCGTTTTAATTCAAACAGGCTTTTCTGTCATGAAATGCAGTCATTTCTAATGCACACTGCCTGCTGTGAAGATCACACAGCCACAGTGCCCGAGGGTACACGCACTAAAATCCTGATGAGCACACAGAGTTTGCTAAAGAGAGCAAACCATGAGGAGAAAGACAGTCTAGAAATACTTTACAGGAGCTAAACGCCTACTGTGCTGAGTGTCTGTCATACAGCTGGATTCCAGTGTTTCCTACCTGTATGTTGAGCGAGATGCTGATGAGGACATTCCCACATATGGAGATGATGATTCCCAGGAGATAAGTCTGTGGAAACAAACAGTAAACAGACAGAGGATTAGGTGACGCTCTAGTTGTCACACGACTCCAAACACCCCATAATACTTCTCGCAAGTCTTCCCTCCAGCTGTCGCATCTGTCATTTCCATGACAACCACAGAGAGCATTGCTCCATTGGTGTTGTGTTCAAAGGCACAACTGCGTGTGTAGATATTGTTTGTACTCCTGTGGAACAGAGGCTTCTAAGGCTTCGTAACACCGAAATCTGTAGTTTCACACGTAGTAAGAAAACAAAACAAAAACAGCAAACAGACATTTGACACAAATATGCCAAAAAATGAAAACAATTCAAATTCTCACACAATATCTGACACCTCATTAAGATCTGGATGTAGGCTGGTGCACACCTTCAGACAAATAAACACACAAAGTTCTGGGAATATCACACTCAAGCTGACAAAGGCAAAAATGGAGATTCTCAACTATAACTATCATGTTTACCATCTTTAGTGTTTGCATACCAACATGCTCACAGTAACACTTTCCCAGGATTCATTTCATATTGTAAATACTGCAGTTAGGACTTTCTGACTTGCAAATAGCATCCACATCAAGAAACTAGCATTTTAGCAAAAGCTGCAATTTATCCTGAACAATAAGGAAAAGTGGATGTCTCACTGTACACCATAAATACAATAATTTCAAACTATGCAGGGCTTTTTGGGTGACTAAATACAAACATTTTGAGACATCCAAAGTAAAACTGCTATATAAAACAGCCAAATTCAATTTTAGTGCAACCTTAATTAAAACAAAAAAAGTATCGTCAGATGTTCGTAGCAAATTTTCCTCAGAGTAGGTGTATAAGTGATGGAGGGAGAAACGAGATACATTCACTTAAAGTGCTGGAACAGTATACTTGGCTGTTTTGTCCCTAATATATCCCAGGAAAATGACTGCCAAAAGAAAATTGAATTCTGGGTTATTAACATACCGTTGGCTGTGGGTGGACAAAGTTTATAAAGGAACGATAGCACAGAGTGGGGGTGGAATGTGAAGGATAAAACCTAAAGAAGAGAACTCAATCACTCTTGAAGAAGTAAAAGAAAGTGCAGCCAAGCATTTATCCCTTGAAATTGCTTTAAGGAAGAGAGGTGGAGGATGGACAAGGAGAAGGTGGATGGTGATGGGAGTTAAAACAACAGGATGAGAAACAACAGTGAGGTGGAGAATAAGAGGGAAATTTAATCACATGCAGCAACAATAGATTAAAAAAAAAGGAAATAAGTATTAATGTTCAGGTTCAGTGGCCCATTCTGTCTGATAAGACAGACAGTGGGTTATTGTCAGTATTATCCATGTGATGTTGTTGACAATAAGATAACACCGCCGTGGTCAAAGGACACGGGAGTGAATGGAGTGTAAATTAATTCCTCTGGGCTCCAAACACAGCTCCAAAAACAGCTGCTCACTACCGCACGATCCAGAGGTCGCCTATTGTCCATCAGTACGCATCATTAGAAATCCTCAGTGACAATATGAAGCATCTCTTTGCCAGACTGAGAGGGAATAGCTGTGATGATTATTTACATTTAAGCATAAGTCGCAATTCATCATGCAAACAATGGAAATATCAGCAATCCTCTACTCTTACTGCCAGGCTCAGAGAATACACGGAAGCGTACACAGGAGCGCCACATGGAAACATGAGAGTAAACATCCACGAAATACAGGTTAAAATGATGTTTTCCTTACCTGCCTTAGTGTGCTACCTATCCAGTTCAAAACCAAAAAATAAAAAATCCTATAAAAACATAAAGTGGTGCGTTAAGGTCGACGGGATATCATATATAATATGACTCCAGCACAATTATGAGTCATACACTTTCATGTTTGTTTAGCAATAAAGGCCGAGGTTATAAGAAACACTGTATTCTAGCAAAGACAATAAAATGCTGCTTGTTTGCAGTTTTAATGTGGAGCATGAATTTATACTGCATCTTTTAGGCCAAAGCGCTCCTTTGCTCTGTTGTCAGAAAAGCTGCTCACTGTGGTTTAGTTTTATCTGTGTGCACAACAAATAACCTAAACTACCGTCACTTCTTCTAAGATTTAACTCGAGCCTGCTGCAGACCTGAAATAGGTTCATTAAGTTTAATATTTGAACAAGATAATAGAGCTCAGATCCTTTTATTAATCTCTAACTTTCAAATATTTGGTGACGGTGTAATGACATCCCCGAATCATGCTTCATACCAAAATCAGATAAACATAACTAACTGAGACTGAATGCACTCACACAACAACAGCAGCTGCTCTGAGGAGAGCATCCTTTTTAGTGTAATTTATATATTTAAAGACTAATGGAGACTGACTGTGATTTTACTTATGATCAAATGAATTAGGCACAAAAATAAATTTAAAAAACTGTTTCTCGCTCCATGGAATTCACTGGCGGACTTCATTTCTCTATTAATGGTGTCCGACTTACCAGAAAACTGTCAGGAATGTCTGACTAAATTGCTTCATGCACATCACTTATCGGTAATCATTCACATATACTGACTATTTGTATAACAGTGTGGACGTGTAAACAACACAGAGCACATTACAGATAATAATGACACCAGGAACAGTAGAGCAACACAGATATTTCCACGATCATCCTGACAACCCCTCTGCCCATCTAATGAACCATTAGCCACTCCTACTCCCAGTGAACTGCATCATGATGCGTGTCTTGGATACACATGTGGCGACAAGCTCACACACCTGATTTCCTTGCGGTTCAGCTGTCCTTGCCCTTGACACAGCAGTCAGGTTCAGTACAACTCACAGCTGCAAACCCTAGTTAAATACACTAGTCAGAGCAAACAAGAAAGCAACGCAAAGTCCCACTGAGAGGCTTTGGAGGGCAAATTAACTATTTAAATCGGTAAAGGCGCCTGAAGAAAACCCAGAGGATTGATACTGCAATGTTACCCTAAAGCGACACTGATGTCTGAATAAAATGTCAAGTGAATCCATATAAAGTCTATAATAAATCCATATTGATGAGACTGGTCAATTACAACATGGGTCCCTTTGAAAACTCTGATCAGCTGTTAGTCAACAAGGAAAAGACAAAAGTGTGTTCCTTACTTTTAAGCACCAGAGTAGATATGAAGCTATAAGAAAACCTACAGCCAACTTTCAATTAGTTCTGATTTATCTGCTCATGGCACTCCTAATTCCATCCAGCAGCTCACTATAAAGTAAAACTACTACTTTTTATTGCATAACTCAGCATATCAGCTCCTCGCCAGCTTGATAAGAAATTGAAGTCTAGGGGACTTATGGGTAATTTTTCATTCAAAACCACCACATTACAGTCCAGTTTTTCTCTCGCGTCTCTCTTCCAAGCCCATCTTCTCTTCACCCTCTCTCTCCCTTTTCACTTTGGCACCAAGCTGGATGAGATCACTCACCTGGAACCTACAGCGAGGACGCTAGTGCTAAACCGGATTTAGTTCATGTGTGTTTTCCTACACTTGCACGATGATTGCAGAGTAGGAGAGGTAAACAGGATTTGGGAGGAGGAGGGGAGGAGATGGGCGGCTTGCTGATGGGTTTCCTAGGGGACTGATAGGTAAAAAGCCTAAACTTGTGTGTGTGGGTGTGAAGTGATAGACGGCGTCCTCTAATGATATGGCATACAGACTGACGGGGAGAGTGGACTGTGACTCCCGACTGTACGGAAGAAGAATATGACCCTAGTAATTTATGATCAGACACCTATCAGGCAGCTGTGGTCTGTACACTAAACCAAGATCAATAACCTTGTCAAGCTCTGCAGGAGAGAGTGTGAGTAGCTCCCTGCCGCTGCTGTTACTGAGCCCATGGGGAAGCTGCAGGTTAATGCTGAGAGAAGCCGGGGGCAGAACAGGGTGTTTAACTTTGCGTGGGTGCGTGTGTGTGTGCGTGCGTGAGAAACAGTGTGTTAAGAATACGTGGTGGTGGATGTGCAGCCTGAGGACAGTTCATTCCACAGACTTCACACAGGAGATAGCAATTTGAAATGTGAGGAAGGATTCATCTTAACTTCTATTGGATTCATTCACTTCATATTAAGCTGACCAGCAAGTGTTTTCAGCCTTATTATAATAAATCATTCCTCTCGTTTGTTGGTGTAAAGTTGGAGGGTGTGCATTTGCGGTACAGGTGGTCACTGCGGGAATCAAGGCCAAGACTCAAGGCTGCAGGAGCCTAACGCTCTTCCCACCGAGGGAGACAAATTCATGCGAGAGTGCGAGAGAAGAGAAGCAGGAGAGCAAGTGAGAAAGGGAGGGGGGGTTAAAAGGGAGAGACTTTTCCTGTCAGAGGAAGAGCAAACAAAGCTGCTGGATCAGGCGAGGCTGGTATACTGGGAGCGTCTTTTGTTGGCTGACTTGCTTAGCAAACATTACACACTTTAAGGAAAGCGACACACTTCACACCACAGCACCGTTTAAACTGCTGCACATTCTTCATCTTACTTTATTTTAATATAAGGACAGTTAACGCGTAAAGAAGTAGAAATAATCACTTACATTTACTCAACTACATTATTTAAAATATCTGAATTTAGTTGAGCCTGTCCATTTTGTGCTCTGCTTATACTGTATTACATCCATATCCAAGTGCATTAAGAAGAGATATTTGCACATAAATATGCAGAATTTGTAGGCAAGGAACAGTTTTTGATACTGGAGGCTTTTGGTTTCTGTTTTTGTCCAGGCAGTACTGATTTATCACGTTTGAGCAGTTTAAACATTTAATGTAGAGGGGAAAAAAAGAGGAAAAACATCTGAAAAACAGCCATATAGGAAGTGCTGGCTATCATCTGGTTTCAGCCATTTAGCTTTTTAAAACATATCCTAACAGTGGGTGCATAAAATGTGAATTATTTGCCCAAATCTCTTCTGGAAGAGCTGAAATCTTGGCTGATGGGTTCCCATGTTGGTAATGATGTTTATCAGCAGGGTAATAGTAATATCAGCTGCTTAATTATACTGGCCAGAGTTTTATTAACAGTGCCTCTGAGCAGAGTATTTTTGTACTGTCCATATATTAAGTGGGCTACTCTCAAGGAATTCTAGGATATGGTTGTGAGGTTTTCATCGCTGAATGATTATAATAGCAGGAAGACTGTCTTTGTGATTTTATCAGTATAAAAGAGCAATTAGACATTTTGGTATTTTTATTTTCACTTAAGTAAAGGATCTATATACGCCTCCTTCCACTGCATCTATGTTTGGACAATAGCAGGTATCCAGAAGTTCTTGTCTTTCCCGTCCTCTGTAATTACAGGTTGTTTGAGGCCATCCAAAATAGAAATCTGCTTTTACTGCGGTCTTATTTTAGCTTCCTCAAAATGTAATTTGTTTGTTACAGTCAAGGAATTCGATTGTACATCATTTCAGAGCAAATGATTCTGAAGACCTGACAACTTAACTGGCAAGCAACACAATAATGCAGCCCCTGAGCAGCATGTTTAGTTTTTAATGTTGCTGCCAGATTTAACAAGAAGTGCTACGATTATTGTGAGGGCTGGATTCAATAAGCTGATACTGATACTGGCTGTGAGAAAGGCAAAGCATCAAATAACAATTCTTGTGCTTTTAAAAGTCACAATGACACAAACTCAAGAAGGATTCCCACTGCAGCAGTCCAGCAAGTGTGAATATCGCTATCAGCAAAAGGAAAAGTGGGCTCCAACTCTGTGTGTGAGAACATTCATCATCGAGACACAATGAGGGAATTTACCACCAATTGTGGGCTGTGTGTTGTATAAACTCCATTACTTAAATGTCAGAGATAAGACAGCCTGAGCTTCTTTTGCTCAGGAACGTTTCATAAGCACAGAGCAAACTCCAATTAGTGGATTAGACCAGAACCCGGAAACTACATGTGACTGTTCTGAGTAAAATAATTTAAATCTGAATGGATCTGAAGACTGATGAAGGGCCTGATAGCACTGATCCTCCTCCTCCTCCTCACTAGGACACTGACCAACAATGAGAAAGACCGACAGACGTACAGACAGCACGGTCCTTTGTGTCCACTGACAATAGGGATCTGTCCCTCACTGGGATGGGCTGATCTCTGGATGCAGCCCTTCAGTTTCTGCTCCGGGTGAGTGGTGGGTACAGAAGAAACATGGATACCAGTAGTAGAAAGAAAACAGACATTTTAATACCATTATCAAAATGTATTTGTGGATTGCGTCACATTTAACCCTAAACCGTATGTTTACTGAGTAAAGGCTCTGATCAGGATCTAGAGCCAGGATAAATAACACAGCTGGCTATAGATCTCTGCAAGTAATAGTGCTGAGAAGAGGTCCAGGAATTAGATCTTTAAAATGTATTCTTTTTTATTATTTGAGGGAGAAAATGTGTAAGTCCTATCTGTTAAAATCTAATCTCTTGTATACTGGACATTCATTTTGGGTTTACTGTTGCGCTGTGCTATCTGCTGTCAGCAGATTCTGTACAGGTCTCCCATCACCCACCTCGTTTACCTCCAATAGAAATTGGCAGTATTTGGTTCAGCAGCACATGCATTCTGCAATTTTAAAAGATAAAATACAGTTGTAGAGTTTGAATAAGCTTAAAGTGAACAGCTTTGTCCATAGACTGAATCAGCCTGGAAGCTCCGCTGCCCGCTATTCCCCACACTAACTCCAATAAGACAAAAACTGGTAAAGAAATTCTTAGGAAATATTACCCATCCTCTGTTACCTAACATAACGGATCACGTCACTGGAAGTAGCTATCTTTCAAAGATACTGGGAATAAGTCTCACTTATGAAGTATAACCAAGATGACAAATCATCATCATTTTTTTCAGCAGCATTTTTTCACTTCTAAAACGCTGTCAAAGTGTGACACAGACAGATATTGTCCCCATCCTGAGATGCTCTGTGGGATGGTGGGTAGCCATGGACAGAGGGGGAGCTGGGACCATTAGCCAGCTGTTCAGGACTCTTACAGTAGATCTATTCTCTCACAACCCACCAATGGGTCATTACTCATTACTCACGCCTCTCAGTCCTCCTCTGCTACCCTTTCTCTCTCTGGCCCCCAGTGGTAATGTCACACTTAGGAAACATGGCGAAACACAGTGACAGGGGAAAATGAGGGTGAGAAGAATGTGTGGTTACATAAGAGTGGGAGGAAAGAGGACTGGCATAACATAACAGGACGTTTGCACACACACATTCAAGGAAACTGCTTTTTATTATCACACACAAACAGAAGTGCACGCAGTCTGCATACTCTGTTTAATGGACAGATTAATCGAACCCACCTGACAAAGTTAAAAAGTTCAAAAGAAAGAGAGAGCCTTTCAACGCAATGATTTAGTCATGATTGCTTTAAAAAATAGTTGTGACAGGTGCCAGCACCAATAGATCTCTGCCCTGTCTAGATTCCTCATCCACACTGAGTGCTCATTACCTAAAGAGCTTTAGAGGCTGAGGTTATACTTTGACTTTCAAGATTATTTTTTAGGCACTAACTAAATCTTCTCTCGGATATTGGAGTGCAAATTTCTGCTCTAAATGGAGTTTAAAAAGTGAAGTTTCTGAAAATTAAAAAAGTTTTACTCTCATCTCCGCAGCTGCAGCTGGAACAGGCTCAATATCATTTATATTACAAGCGGGCAAAAATATAACTACGGTGCACAGAATATGGCTCAAAAAAGAAATGGTTTTCTTTTAAATTTACGACGCATTCTGTGTTTTTAGGTTTTTGTTAAATTAGAACAAGTTACCTGTAAGTTTGTCACTTATACATCTTATGAAAGTTTTTTTTTTTAATATTATTTTTTAATCTCACCTTGCCAAAACGTTTCAAAGTTAAACAAACTCACCTGAAGCGGATTTTCCAGGACTTCTGCGCGGTGAGCCAGGGCCGGGGTCAAGGAAGGAAACACATGAGAAGAACTTGAATTCGCCATTTTTTCCATATCACGTAAAAAGGAAACACTTGTTTGTCACGATTCCTTCCTTCTTCACATGTCTGGCGTTACATCTCACTTTCACCTCATCCCGTCCCAGGCATCCCACACGTCCTTGTCGCTTCAGTGGAAACTCGGAGGGTAAAAGTTCTTCATTGTTGAGGACAGGAATCAGGAGTTGGTGATGGCTTCAGGTACGATCGGGAAAATAGAATTTTAAATTAACAAAGTCATAGAAAAAAAGCAAACAAACATGTGCATCTTTTTTATGTTTTACTTGTTCTCATCACTTCTGTGACGATGGGATTGGAAGCAGCAAGACAAACAGCAGATTGTTTGTTTCGAGCCCCGCTGCGTTCATGTTCATTGGCGGTTAGACGCTCTGATGTACGACATAACTGTGGACTTGAAGTAGGCATCAGGAAAGCCGCAGTTATCGTCGCGCACACAAAGCAGCGCACTGACCACAGATACTGGGACACATTCACTTTGATGCGAGACTGAGCGTCATTATCGATCAGATGGCTTAGAATGGAAGTAAACAGAATCCAACTGATTGTAAAGTTAGAGATTTCGCTTGTTTTTGTTTCAGGCTAGACTGAAATGGCCCCATGACCTGAAGATTTATAGTGTTTGGGTTTAAATGAAAAGTGAATTTAACTTTCTGCTTGGCAGTAGTATTGAACCCACTGGATCGGGACTTGCCATGCGCAAGCTTCTAGTTAAAGGATAGAAGTTTGACGAAGACAAACACCAAGCCGCTGTCCTGTTTGGTTTAGTGCGTCGAAATGTGTATTAAGATGGGGTACAAGTTGAAATACTAATTCTCCTGAAATCCAAACAAGTTGGCATGTCAGCGCTCCAGTTTTTGTTAAACATGTTGCCACCTGCTGGCCACAGAGAGAGAGAGAGAGTGGCAGTTTTGCAGATGGTTCGACAGCGCATCTGATTAGAGCCACATGATGTCCCTCTTCTAATTAGGCTGGTAATGTTCTCACCTACAGACAACAGGTGTGTCATTGTGTCTGAATTTGCAATCTCTTCCTATTCGCTCTACATCACCCCTTTGGAAACCTCATCAGCAGCTGAAAGAAAGACCAAATAAATAAATAAGAATCATCATAACAAATGGGCATGCAGACAAGTCCGGCTACATCAGTAGGACCGCATCTAATCTCTATTCAGTCTGGGTCCAGCTGTGAGTAGCCCCACATCCCAGTCAAAGGGTTGAACTGAGATACATCGCTGTGTCGTCTTTTGTGGCATCTTTCTGATCCGCGTCTGTGAAGAGAAGAGTGTTTGTCTCTGCACAAACAAAATTAGCTTGTGCAGATGGGGCTGCTGCCTTCTTTTGAGTATGAGCAGTCTGTCTTAACACATATACATGCTTTTCATGATCAGAGGGAACTATGATATTTATAGCTGCAAAAATGTCTTTAAAATGGACTGAATATGCTGTTTCTCTTTCATCCCTGTCATTTACAGACACTATTAAAATAATGGATTCTCATAATGAACATAATCCAAAGGTTCAGACTTAAGATTGCTCTTTTCCAGCTCTTTTCTCACTGTGTGATGTCAGTGAGACCGGGTATCCTTAATATGGTCACATTTAAAACTCTCAGGTTGACCTCATATATTGATTGGCACATTGCTAACATCAGACACAATTAGTGACAAATTACTGCAGTTTGCATCTTGATATCCAGTACTGGACACTTGCATTGAGAGACAGATCTTACAAACAGTTATAAAATGTACAATTTAAAAACTCATTCTTGGTATCAATACACTTATAACAGATTTTTTTTTTAAAGGCAATTAAACAACTTAGAAGCTTTTTGTGTAAATCAGTTTCAATAAGATGTATTATAAAGTTATTCTGAAGTATTCTGTGGTTGTCAAGAAATAATAATGGTTTACACAGGTTTACACTATCTACTCCTCCTCACTTTGGTAATTTGTGGTGGCCGGTCAGATTCCCGAGCAGAGCCTGTGTAGTTTACTGGTAATGTTTATCATCAGTATAACACTGAGCAGCATTAGTAATGGACTCAAAGTAGATGAAAACATAGAAATACGAGAAGTCTCCACATCATTAAAGGGTTGAGGACAGTCAGTGTTTTAATGTGAAAGATGCGGTGGACCAGCTCCCATCTGACTAAACCCAGAACTACATAAAGGTGAAGCGCAGAAATAAACACTGGTATCTGTGCACTAAACACTCATTTCCTTGTGTGGGCAGACCTCTACCTTGTGCACAATATGTTATTGTTCCAATTACTATCATGTATCTGAGTCTGTATGTAGGTCAACATGCTGCAAGTGTTCCACATTATTCCATGTTAATGCTTGATACCTGAGCCAATTTGTGCTCGCCATGTTCAGCGTGTAGACTCCAGCCAGATGGACACAGGCTTAGTAATGTGTTTAATATGTTTTATGTATAATTACTGGACTTCAACTTACACTCATACTCTCAGAGCTGGGAGCAGAAGAATAAGCGTCTCCGATTTCCATCTGTATTCATCCTGCTCCTTCTCTGTCTGCGCTCTGTCCGGAGTCAGCCAGCTCTCTCTGCCATAATAATCAAGAGCCGTTTGATGTGATTACTGTGGCGTGAAGTGGAAGACGATTGAAAGCACATTTTATTTCACATGTTGAAATAACATGACTAAATAGATTCTCCCTCTTTACTATTTCCATAAATCTCCTAGGACCCTGCTGGTTTATCCATCAGTGCTGGCAGAGATTTCGAGTGAGCTTTGAATGACAGCCTTTGTCATGGATACAGGGCCGTGACATTTTCCCCAGTGGTTGCTGATCCCCCCCGCCCAGCGAGGCTTCAGATGACACACTGATGTTTTCAGTCAAAGATGAGGTCAACACACTGTTGAACTCTGACCTCTAATAGAGAAAGATGTTGGCAGACTGAAGCGGGGAAAGATATGGATGAAGAATAAAAGATATATGTGAAGGGGGAAAAGAGGGATATAAAATGTTAAGAGAGACACATAAAAACAGCGAGGTTTGGGAAAGAAAGCAAAGGAAAGAGAGATAAAGGCAGCCAAGCAAAAGATAGGGAGCAGCAGATTTAGTCAACACAGACACACAAAAACTCCTACACGCTCACACTTGAGCCTGCACCTCAGGCTTTAAAAGAAAGAATAGACAGATAACGGCAGCCATATGTTTTTCTTTCCTTGTTGTCTGTCTCGTTCTCATTCTCTCCTCTCTATGCATGCTTTATGTACACTTTGCTTTATCTCCTTCAAATTAGCTCGCTTACCAATAGGCAGCAGAAAATATCTCTCTTAGGAGATAAATGTACCGCCTCATCTCGACCATGTGGGTATGATTACTGAATATGAAATTCAAAGTTGAAGAATTGAAACTGGCAGAATGATTAACAGCTCTGTATTTAATTCAGACACACTGTAAATTGTCTCAAAGGTTTAAAGTCGTGGCTTAAAATTCAAGCTGTCAAGCATTTTAATGCAGAGGACATTTTATTTTCTTTATCTACTGTTCAGCTGTTTTGGTTAAGACATAAAAATAAAGCTGTCTATTATTTTATGATTAAATTTATAGCTCCATCAAAAGATATGAGATGTGAATGAAAGCTCACCAAGAGTGCACAGAATGAAAATGGGAGTGATTTAAAGTTCAGGAGGCATTTTATTGAGACTTTGAAAAACAAAGGCCTGCATATATGTGTATATATGTGTTTTTTTGTCACAGTTTCTGCTCCTCCTGAAGAGCCAGTAACTGAAAAACCCACCCAGCTGACTAACTACAGTGCACTGTATATTTGAACTGTTGTTTGTCAGAGTTTAAAGTACAGGAATATATTTATCCGAGTATGGCATTTCAGAGCAAAATATGTGCCTCACATCATTTATTTGACAGTTCTTAAACAGTCTAGTTTATGATTTTATGTGAATTCATATAAAATCACAGACTTATGAGTGGATTTTGACCTTTTAGCTCATTATCTCATACCAAAAAAGTAGCTGTCGTTGGAGAAAGCCTGACCTTTTAGGCCTAAAAGGTGAACATATTTTGGATGTCAGGGAGACAATTCTCTAAACTTTTTTAGGTGATTATAAAATATGTTTGCCTATGAAAGCACATTTTCTGCATTTTACAAGCAATTGCAACAAATAGACAAAAATCCCCAAACATGTCCCTGTGATGTGCTGTCATTAATCATGTCAGAAGCCCTCTCATGTGTCTTGTGAGCCTTTGGAGACAGCCTGACCTTTTAGGCTAAACTGCCTAACTGTAAACAGCGGTCTAATAATTCCCACCTCGATCTGCAACAACACCAAAGACTATTAAATCACAGATGCACTGGTGCCGATATCCCGATGTAAGGCAACTGCAAGAGACATTTTTTGTGCAGATTTTACACTTCATACTCTGATAATACTTTTCATAAATAAAGATCGTTCACTTTTTCACTTGTGTATCGTTACTTCAGTGTACTGGGAGTGGATAGTACTTCCTCCACCTTTGCAGGTTTCTAATAGCTGACTAAACCAAACATGGAATGAAAAATGAGACTTAAGGATTGATCTAGAAAGTGCGATCTGCTTTCATCGAGACAGAAGATCTAAAGAGACTTGTTGAGGAACAAGTTACGGGCAATAGTTCATCTGCTACAAAAGCGGCACATTAAACCCAACCATGCGAGTGAAAAATGAACCAAAAGCAGCCTGTTCTGATGAAAAGCAGAAGGTGAATAATTGGCAGATGATAGTCTTTTATCACAAATAATTTAGCACAAAACCGCCCCAGTAATCCTGAACAAAGTCTTAACGTCATTTGCTATTACAAACATCAAGCTTGCTCACCAACGTTAATTAAATCCAGGGAGGTGTATGTGTGTGCTGTCGGAGATAGCATTCAAGACCGATCAAGCTTGCAGAGTGAGGAGGCACCTATATTATCACCTAAATCAGATACCCTGCACAGAAAATGGGCCTTTTCCAACACGTGTACACACACACACACACACACACACACAAATAAAACTGACTGCCCTCTAATCCCAAGATGCTGACATCTAAAGCCATCCAAATGCAAAGACATGTTGCTGAATACATTAGCTTTAAAAGGCACTCCTGCACAGTGAGAGGAAATACTATAAGAAATAATCAAATAATACAGACTACAAAAAACAAGGAATCACAGTCAACAGAGGATGATACTGAGGCAGTCAATGAGATCCTGCTGAATGATGATAATGATAGACTAAATAGGATTATACCCACAGCACTACATTCCCATGCAAACACAGATGGATCCCACAAGCGAAAAGAGAAAGTCTGTAATTTTGCAATATTGTAATCAGCAGAGAGTGGTTGTTTGTCCTTTCTAGGCTCTTGTTAAGCTTTCCAAATCCTGCAGAGCTGCTGTGAGAGGGTGTCAAGGATCTGCAGAGGCCCACAAGATGATCTATAATACCGTCATATAGAGCACTTTTTTTGGTTTTCATAAAACCCTAAAAGCAGAATGAGAATGCAGTGCATGAAAGAAACTGTAAAGACCCAATCTGTTCAGGCAGTCTCATGAGTTTGCACACTCATGTTAAGCTCCAATTGTTGGGCAAAAAAAACGTGATGAAATATTAATGTTCTGCCTGCTTGGGGAAAAATATGGCAGTGAAAGATCTTATTTAGGTGTAAACAGTTCCAGTGCTGCCTGTGGCCATTATATTTCCAAACAAGTGCTGCAATACAATACAGTGAGTAGGAAATTGCATCCAATGCTCCTAAATGTATTTCAAATTGGAACTAAGGCCCGGTATCTTCAACAAGATGGCCAGTAAATGATGCTGGAAAGAACGAAAGCTAAAACGATGGTAGTGGCACGAGCTGGGGGAGAAGTAGATGCTGTCAAAGCTTTCACTAGATTCAACAGAGCGGCAACTTATAAGTTTGTGCTGCGATGGAAAACTTCAAACAGCACAAATCAATAATGCTCTATTTTTCTTGTGGATTGATTTGACAGCTTAGTCACAAACAATTTACCTGCATCAAACCTTTTTTATGTGCAAAATCTCTCGTGACAAAGACCTAACTGATGGTATACCACTAAGAATTCGCCCAAGAAAAGGCAGCTTTTTCCCTGCAGGCACTATCGCCTTCATTAGACATGCTGCCATGTGTGAGACCAAACCTTCAGCTCTTAATCAATAAAACCAGGGATGCTGGGCAAGGCCACAGCTTTAACACTGGCTTTGTGTTCTGCCAGACAGAGCTGTTAATGATGTCGCCACTGAATTGATAAAAGGAGATTCGGGAGGTGGAGGTGCTCTGTGTTGAGAGATCATACGTGCTTTTTTCATCGGCTCGGAGATCATAGTTCCCACATACAACAGTGATGATTAGTAAACAGCAAGAGATGTTTCAGTCGGGAGATATTGGTGAGGGTTGAATGTCATAAATCTGTTGATGGCATTTATCATGAACACTACATGAATGGATGTGTCTGATCAGTGGGAACAGACTCAGCAATCAATTGTGACCTTTTACATCAGGGCATCGATGTGCATGTGTAACATACCATCATACATCTGCGCAAAAATAACAACAGAGGGCATTCAGGACGCGTACAAGGTTTCTCTCTAGTTCAAAAAGGGCTATTTCAGCCTAACATGAGCAGACAGCCTCGAGATTTTGGAAACCCAGTTCATTTTACTCATCATGATAGTTTCTTCTCAGTCTGTTATTTTGGTGTCTTCTGTGATGCTGATGGAGCTTTAGAAATTTGATGCACTAGAAACTGAAGGCCTTACTTTGGCTTTCTCAGTTTGGGCCTTGAGAATTCTTACAAAATCGGAAAGTGAATTTTAGGGTGTGTGCATTTATCTAGTTAGCAAGACAAAAACGAGTCACATGAAATGAGGCTGGAGCTATAGCAGTCATAAAAATCAGGACATATTTATGGCTATTTTGGCCATTTAAAGATTTTTGTTTGTTTGGGGTTTTTTTTGTTCATTTATGTTAGCTGAATGGTGTGTGTGTGTGTGTGTGTGTGTGTGTGTGTGTGTGTGTG
>NW_005187526.1:202687-212362 GCF_000239375.1 Pundamilia nyererei
GTGTGTGTGTGTGTGTGTGTGTGTGTGTGTGTGTGTGTGTGTGTGTGTGTGTGTGTGTGTGTGTGTGTGTGTGTGTGTGTGTGTGTCCATTTTTATTACGGTAACAACATCAAACCTATATGCTACCACATTTGCTGGCTCCAAAAAGCCACTCTCCAGTTATTGTGATGTTGTGTCTGCCTGTGTGTGCGCCTTCGTTGGTTGGCCACTCCCTCTCTACCCGAATCTGCACCTCGCCCTTCAGCACAGTGATGCTGAGATCACTTTGGGAGGGCGGTGCAGAGGGAGAGCTACGTGTTGCTGCTCAGCAACAGATAGAAAGGAGAGAGAGAGAGAGAGAGAGAGAGAGAGAGAGAGAGAGAGAGGAATTCCCTCGCAGAAATAAAAGCGTCTGCCAGGGCGTGTATCAGTTCCTATGGTTCCCAGAATTTCCTGTGATAAGTGTAGCCGATACCTGTAGCAGGAGGAGGGGGAAAGCCCGATGGATGAAGGATGTAAGGGCTGCCATCTACAACAAGCCTTCGGGTATATTTGAAGATCTTTGCCTGGAGGCGAAATTATATTTGATATCGCGCCGACTGCGCTTGAAATAGGCGTCCACCTCTACCAAATAAACCTGGCACAGAGCCGCTTCTCTGGAATCCAGTGAACAAAGGTCTCGGCGTTTGTTGCAGGCGCGCAGGTTACCCACAAACTAAAACGTGCCATCACTGGAGCTGAAATGCTGTTGAGTCTTCTTTCCGGAGGATTCGGTGAACTGGACGCGCTTTAAAGTAAGTTCTTACAGTTGTCTTTGTTTCGGCGCGGCTAAAGCCGAAATCCTTCCTGTTTTCTTCTCGTTTATTTCATAGAACCCACGTGGCTCTAACAAAGGCTCATCACTTTGGTCTTTCACATTTAAAAACAAGGTTTATTAGCCTGTGAATTGATAAAACTGCAGTTCGAAAAACAAAAACTTCCTCTTGTGTTTTCCGCTTTGTGTCTGCCGTCTGTCGCCCATTCTTTCTGTCTCTCTGTGTTTCGTGTGTCTCTGTGTATTCCTCTCTCCAGATATGACAGGTCAGGTCCTGGGGGAACCGTGCGGCGGGGCTCACACGGATGAAAACGCCGCCATCCGCATCAACGTGGGCGGCTTCAAGAAACGTCTCCAGTCGGACACTCTCTCCCGGTTTCCCGAGACGAGGCTCGCGCGTCTGCTCCACTGCCAGTCTAAAGAGTCCATCCTGGAACTGTGCGATGACTACGACGACACGGAGAAAGAGTTTTACTTCGACAGGAACCCAGCGCTCTTTCCCTACGTGTTGAATTTTTACAACACGGGGCGGCTGCACGTCATGGCCGAGTTGTGCATCTTCTCTTTCAGTCAGGAGATCGAGTACTGGGGCATTAACGAGTTCTTCATCGACTCCTGCTGCAGCAGCTCCTACCACTGTAGGAAAATGGACCAGGACCGGGAAGACTGGGATGACCGCAGCGATGAAGGAAGCACCACTTCATCTTTTGACGAGCTGCTGGAGTTTTACAACGACGCCTCCAAGTTTGATAAGCAGCTGTTCGGGAGCGCACGGAGGCGCATCTGGTTGATGCTGGATAACCCCGGCTACTCCGTGGCCAGCCGCATCATCAGCATCCTCTCCATCCTGGTGGTGCTCGGCTCCATAGCCACTATGTGCATGAACAGTATGAGTGAGTTCAGCCTGCTGGACAGCGAAGGCCAGCCAACAGAGGACCCACGTTTCGAATCTGTGGAACATTTTGGCATCGGCTGGTTCACTCTGGAGCTGGTGGCCAGGTTCGTTGTGGCGCCAGATCTGCTGCACTTCTTCGATCATCCGTTAAATGTGATAGACCTGGTGTCCATACTTCCGTTTTACCTGACACTTCTCATAAACCTGGTGGTGGAGAGCAGCCCCGCACTGGCAAATCTAGGACGCGTTGCGCAAGTGCTGCGGCTGATGAGAATTTTCCGCATCTTGAAGCTGGCCCGTCACTCCACGGGACTCCGCTCCCTGGGAGCCACACTCAGGAACAGCTACAAAGAAGTGGGGCTTTTGCTCCTCTACTTGGCAGTCGGGGTGTCGTTTTTCTCCGTAATGGCCTATACGGTGGAGAAAGAGGATAACGAGGATCTCACCACCATTCCGGCATGCTGGTGGTGGGCCACGGTCAGCATGACCACCGTGGGATACGGTGATGTGGTGCCGGTGTCTATTGCCGGAAAACTAACCGCCTCTGCGTGCATCCTGGCCGGGATCTTAGTAGTTGTGCTTCCGATTACGCTCATTTTCAACAAATTCTCCCTCTTCTACAAGAGACAGAAACAGCTGGAGATCGCAATGAGAAGCTGCGACTTCGACGAGGGGATAAAAGAGGTGCCCTCGGTCAACCTGAGGAATTATTACGCACACAAAGTCAAATCCCTCATGGCGAGCTTGTCAAACATGAGCCGGAGTTCACCCAGTGAACAGAGTTTAAACGAATCAATACACTGAAACAGGACACTCTGTCAGTCAGGTCGGGTGACGCTGTTCAATACATGTGGCCTACCGAGGAGCTCTCCAGAGTGCTGAAATTCTCTGGACTGAGAGCCTGCTTCCTTCCACTGATGTCTGACCGTTTGCCTCTCTGTAGCTCAGTGCAATAATGTGTTTATTTCTGTGTCTATCACAATGAAAACATAAGCAAATGTACAGCCTGAACATCACGTCTCGCTGTGCACTAATACGGCCGCTCAACAAACAGGCTAAAAATCTGACCCCATCTGATGAAAAAGACAAAGAATGCTGTAGTTGTTTACAGTGTCACACTGTAGTCCACTTTCCAGCTATACATGTTGTATAAGTATGTCTGAAGTAACTGTATCTCTTTCAAAAGAGTCTCGATGTATAATTGTGGTGTTGCAACAGTACTTCAGATGTGTGGTTAAAGCAAAGTGTATTAAATATACAATCAAACAAACAGAAAAATACATGACATACTTCCTTGTTTTTTTAATACGAGAGTTAGGGTCTAAGTCCGATCCTGATTGAGGGAACACATGTAAGCCCGAGGGTTGGAAGGGGGATTTATAGCAGCAAAGTGACTGACACAATATCTGAAACAGTTTGACAGGCATGGCAACAGCCATTCAGAGCTGACATGTTGAATAAATCTATTTGCTAAGGATTTGATTTTTTTTTAATGGCATCACCATTTCAGTTCCCAAGAGACAATTTTAAAATATTAATCAGTACATGTTCTAAAAAGACTATAAAACTATGGTCATAAAATAGAAGTTAGTCCACAGTAAGGGAGAACTGAAGAGAAAGTTTAGTAGTTAGTTTATGGTTATCACTGCTCTCCGGAGAATACACCATAGAGATAAAGTTCTAGTTTTACTTATCTCAGTGCTACGTCTCAATTAATTTTTTCACAGAAAGCAATTTGTCTCCAGCCCGTAAACTCAGAAGATGAATGGCTGTGACAAACCTGCATATTTCTTTCTTTTTTTCTCCCTCTTCTTCTTACTGTGTCCAGATAAAAACAAGTTTTATGATCCCACAGGGGGAGCATGCAGCTGTTTGGACCCCTCTCCCTTTTTCTGGTCAGCATTTGCGATAAGGAGCTATCCCACTGGACGCAATAACAGCAGCAGAAATTCAACAGAGAACACTCACTTAGTGTTATTGATTTCAGTTTAAAGGGTAAAGAGCTATTTGATACAAGTAGGCAGCAGCTCTTTAAAAAAACAAACAAAAATCAAACCAGATGAAAAAGTCAGTTTTGCATCATCTCATATTTCAGAACAGTTAACTGCATCGATTTCCATCTTTTTAATTTGAAGGCCATTTTTATTTTGACACCAGTTCTTAAAATGAGAAATGATCATTAATGCTTTGAGCTGAATCCTCTCCACATCATTGTGTAGCTGTGACTGGTAAAATTGTCACTTAATCAGTGTCAGTATTTTGTTTGTTTTTATTCATCGTACAAATAATTCATACATGCATGCACATTTCAGTGACTCGAACAATCAGACTCATTTGCTCCTGTGGCAGAGAGATAATTTGAAATTCATTGTCTCAAGATTAATTTGAGCAGACAGGCAGAAGGATTTTACATATTGCTGCTCATAACTAATTAGTCTGAGCACAGAAAAACCACACATTGCAGCTCAGTCACTATCACCTGGTGTAAAGGATAATCCCAACAATACCAAAATATGTTGTTTTTTTTAAAGAATGATGTATTATTGTACAAGTTAAAATAATGAAACATGTCTTCAAATATCAAAGAGCTTTCAGGTGTACAAATAAGGTTATGGCACACATTTGGCAGAATAACTGAGCGACACAGAGATCATTTCACTGCATTTCAGCCACAAAGTTGTGTTCACATTTCAAATCCTAATGAGAAACCTGCGTATATCCAGCATCTTCTCCCAGGATTTCTGGGGAGCTCATTTGAAATAATATTTACCCTCAGAGTCCAATTATATCAGTCTGCTTTGTTTACTCCTAAACCTTTAAAGACTTTTCCCCCTGGGACAAAATCCAAAACGCCACTGCAGCACCCAACCAGCATGGAAAAATCAGTAAATGAGTACACAGTGACAGCGGGTGACATTTTAACATATCAACAAAGGGCCAACCCAAAATAAGAACAACAGTCAATCTTTTCCATCTCAGGGAGAAGAAAGTAATTATAGAATCTGAGAGAAAATTGAAATATATAAATGTACTCCAGGACTGCAGGCAAAGGAGAAAGAGTAATAAAGAGAGTAGATTTGCACAATGTCATCCAAGTGTCTGGGCTTTGTAAGTGTGTGTTTGTGTGTGTGTGTGTGTGTGTGTGTGTGTGTGTGTATGCGTGTGTGTGTGTGTGTGTGTGTGTAGGTCAGCGTGACTCCTGAGAAGGAAGATGGAGATGTCTGGCCCTTCAGCTGCCTCCCCTTGGCTCGCCTGTATCATTACCCTCTGACTGTGGTGATAGATGTAAGAAAGGCCCCCAGCCTGCCCGGCTCACAGTACAGGAGGCAGCTCAGGTCATTAGAGGATGACCGTGGCAAAATAAAATCTGCTTTCCTCATTTCCAGTAACCAGCAGAGCTTAAACATCCAGTCCAACCATCATCGTGACTGAAACCTGTGACTCAACATTGTGAAAGGAACAGTTGCATTAGAGGGAGATTTATTTTTTTCTTGTAATTTGTCTGACATGTAATCATCAACGCTTTTAGAGGTGTACTTGGTAATAAGGTTTGGTTATTATTTTATTTCAATGTTAATCATTAAATCAAAAGAGTTCCTTTTGATCAAAGGACTTCTGATTTAAATGAGCTTCTTATAAAGTTAAATGAGCGTGCTCATTTGGTTCCTTTCACACGAGCTGTGAACAAAGACAAGAGAAGATGCGCATAAAAAAGGTTGTGGAAATCTGGGAAGAATATTATGCTTATTAATGCAGCGCCGACAGGGAATCAGAACTAAATGGTGTACGTGCTTCCCAGTGTGCATGTGCAGACGTACTGTACACAAACACACCACACAGCGAGTCTAATGGGGAACTTATCGAAGCTGGCAGCACGAGGCTCATCTCCAGGCTGCTCTGTATTGGTGAAATAAAACTCTGTTACTAAGCAGGCGTTCCGTGTTGTTGCACATTACCATCTGCTACTATCCGTTTGCTTTAAACAGTGTGGGAAGATTGGATCTTTTCTGCGTGCATGTTTCTTTCTCCCTCCGTACTTCCCACCATGTGTGATCTGTGAACATCTCCAAAAATAATCTTTCATTACATGGATCGCAGCATAGCTAATTATCACATACAGATCTCATGATAACATCAAACCCAGGTAATGCTTAAAGATGGCTGATTGCTTTTTTTGTTTGTTTTTTTAATGAAAGGATTAGAAATTGTAATCAAACGAATGTTTCGGGGTTGTGGGAAATAATAGGGAGATATTTTTCATGTTTGGACTCTGCATTATGAACTCTGCTGACATTTAATTTTGAGACTACATTTTAGTTTTAATCGTTTGCTTTTCGTCGAGTCCTAAAAAGCCACAAAAAATGCAATTGAAGAACAAAATTTGTAGACTTACTTCTAGAATTTAACTGGTAGTGAATTTATGGACTCTCTATGGACCAGCTACAATTTAAACCAAGTACCAACACAAATACACCAAGTTTACACCAAATTATCACAAATATGTTAAAGCTTAAGTTTTTTGCAGTTTAAAAAACCTCCACTAAGGCAGCGCTACAGACGGCTGCCCCTCCCCGAGCCTGCTTCTGCTGGAGGTTTTTGCTGTTAAAACGGCGTTTTTCTTTCCCTCTGTCACCAAGTGCTTGCTCATAGAGGGTCCTCTGATAGTTGGGGTTTTCACTGTATTATTGTAGCGTCTTTACCTTACTTTACTAAGTGCATTGAACCGACTGTTGTCATCTTAATTCCTTTAAGCTTCCTTGTTGCTTTTCCCACATGGAGTAATTAACACACACAAAATATGTCAGTCAGATTATTTCAGTTTATTCTAGACTGTTGCAACCTTGGATTATATTCATTCTCCTGAAGCCTAAATGAACATTTCTGAAAAATATATAACATCATAACAATTTGTGACCTTACACAAAATGTTGTGCTACTATAACTGGTGCTGGTCCTCCACCGGAAAACTCTCAATCACTAAAATAACCACTTCTGAAAGACAACCCATCAATGTGTCTTCTTTTTAACAGAGTCTTCAGTCTGCTGCTGTTAAGTGACTCATCCACAGAGACAGATGTTTCTGGATTTAAATCACAATGGTGTTCCCACTGAATTTTAATGAATAGCACAAAATGGGCCAATCGAACACCTGGGGAGTGTTACCTTTTACCAAAGACTGTTATGAAAATCAATTCCCACATTTTTATTGGAGCCTCATGTCTTGTCTTGTTTAAAGAGCTTGAAAGGACTGTTAATGCAGTTTTGTTCTCCGCAGCCAAGAAGGGTAATGGTGTACCTTGGCAGTTTTGCCAGGATGGCACAGAGGCAGCACTGAGAGGAAAACACTTTAATTATAACATGCTGTTTATTTCAGGACTTTTCAAGAGCAAATCTGACATTTGAGAGATTTCACAGAGCCAAACGGAAAAATATGGCTTCTAGCGGTGCTGTAGTTTTTGTTTATTATTATATCCATTCCTGGATATTTCCAGAAACTTTTCATTTATATGACCATCTGCGCACATCCCTACTTTTCCAGCCAGGCCATGGATTCTTCTACTAGAGCTACAGCACACTGAACATCATTTTTCATATGCTGCAGATTCCCTGGAAGGCAGCTCTGTGTAATTACCCCAAAGGCCTTTGAGAACCACAGTAATAGACTGCACACATCTATGATATCATGCATGAAATTATCCAGGTCTAAAAAGAGGTCTTGGAAAAACAGGCACACATATATATGCATGTACACACAGGCACACAGACAATGCCTTAATTTCTGTTGACTCATAATTCACACATGTCACTACACTTCTCTCTGCCTGTAGTGCCACACTGCATTTCAGTAGCAGTGTGGCTAAATCAGTGGCCCTGGTAGTGAGAAACCCAATAAAGCGATGGCTAACACAAAAAAGCTCAGCGTGAGATGGCATCTCTGTATGCAGGCACCGTCTCCCAATGGCTATTGATGAGGGAAGACAATGAATATTCTCATTAACACATAGAAACGGAAAGTCTCCTAACATGCAGAAATGCAAGAACATTAATGTCAATACACATACACAGCTCAAGGTAAATTAAACTACAGCTGTTCCTCAGGCACAGCAACTCCCGTAGGTGACAGAGTTAGATTGAACCCATTATTACAGCTGGATCTGGGAGACAAGGGGTCCAGTCAAAAAGACAGACTCAATCGGACTTTTTCAAAGTTCAAAGTCAGAGGAGATACATATAGATTACTTTTCTGTCTGTGTCTCTTTATGTGCTTGTGTGGCCACGTATTTTTTCAAGTATGTGCAGAGTTAGTGTGTGTTTGTGTGCGTGCATGCGTGTGCCACTTCTTCCTTCCATAATCAATTTCCTCAGGGACGTGCCAAGGACATGGGTGTAGACAGTTTGATTTGTAAAGCTTGAACAGGAGGGTGTCTGAGAGCCTGGGTGCCAGTCCACCTGAGCCCAACAGGATGACGTCAGTAACACCTTGAGAAAACCTTGACATCTCATGTGTGCACTTTTAGAAAAAACAAAAACAAAACAATTATGTGGAAAATGTTGCATCAATAACATAGAAAATGTGAATGAATGTGCATGGCTACTGAGATTTCTTCAACCACAGGCTTTTGACAGCGTGGTGAAAACTATCTGTAAGATGCATAGAGGCACTAAAGCTATTCTTCACTTTAAATAAAGACAAAGAAATGGTGGAATGACTTACGTCAGTCAGGGCCACAGGCACAAGGAAATATGTGTTTTGACTCAACGGGAAGAGACGAAGAAAAAAAGACATGAATACAGATCACGGACAAAAAAAAAATTTCAGCTGTTGGTGGAGTGTGTCATCAGAGCAGTTGTCAAGAGACAACACACACAACATGCGAGGAGTGCGACATGAAAACTGATTTCCTGAAAATAACAGGGGCTGTGATAGCATATTGTGAGACATGATGTGAATATAATAGCATAATGAGTCTATTTCTGTTCACAAGTATGGCAGCCCTTTTCTCTTTTTAAATCCGCTTTTGCTCCATCTATCTTACTGGATCATCAACTTGCTAAATACTAAGGGCTACATTCATCCCACCATCATGTTAGGGAATGGTGATAATTGCCAGATTTGTTATAAATGCAGTGATGTAACTTGTCTGGTGTGCTTAATTGCCTTTGAAATCCACCTGTGTTAGAATTATACTGTGCTGCAGCTGCTCTGTGGGGACCGCGCTGGCTAAATGAGACTGATTATAGAAACAAACTGAGCTTTGGCCTGCCTCTCTGCGTTTGGTGGAGTGGCTGTATACTTTTCATTTTAACTAATCTCAGGTTAGCTACTAGTGTAGGTGGTTTGTGTGCCAAGGTAAATGTAGAGGTGCCCTATGATTCTTTATGTCCAATAAATGTTAGTCACAGCTGGCAATTGTTGGTCAAAAGGTTTCTGTGTTGTTTATTTTTTTTAAAAGACAGCTTGTTGCCATTTTAAACCTTCATTTATCAAATAAACACTGTCCTCTTTATCCCAAGGCAATGAATGTGTTTAATTTAAGTTAATATGAACATTAGCGGATGCTAGCAGTTATTTGCTGTCCCAAAACTGAATGTCACTGACTTCAAATAGACAGCTGAAAAGTTATTTCTCAGTAAATTAGATGTAATGGAAAATGATAGTATTGGAATGACAGTGATATATCTGGAAATTAGAGTGTAATATGCAAGTATAGTCACTCTTACAAAGTTGTTATAATTTATTATTGCTGAATAATATAAATCATTTTCATAATTGGTGATTAAATTATTCTGCATATGGATTTAAATGATGTTTTTAGCTCTGAGGGGTAGTGCGACAAACATTTATATTGTAGATTACAACGGCAGATATGTCAACGTTTTTTTACACATCTTATCTATCTATCTATCTATCTATCTATCTATCTATCTATCTATCTATCTATCTATCTATCTATCTATCTATCTATCTATCTATCTATCTATCTAT
>NW_005187526.1:212382-213769 GCF_000239375.1 Pundamilia nyererei
TCTATCTATCTATCTATCTATCTATCTATCTATCTATCTATCTATCTATCTATCTATCTATCTATCTATCTATCTATCTATCTATCTATCTAGTGACAAGTGGAGGACATACAGACTCAACAAACAAGGGATATAATGAGTGTGAGAAGGTAAGCTGACACCGATTAAATTGAAAAACCATTCTTAACTCAAGTAATAGGACATTTGTTACAGTGGATGTGGGTGATTCAGCAACCTATGATGAAAGAGGGACCAGCTGGGAGATGCTGCTTCGTGTTCGTTGCAATCCCACTGGAGGCAACAGGGGTGTGAATATGAGAAAACAGCTGAAGAATACAGATGGATAGCTTCCCATTATGGATCATTATAGCTTCCTATGAGCCAAATACTGTAACTGCTAATGTGAGTGTGGAATAGTATATGCATATATATATATTTTATTGTGCTTTTAGAATTTTTTTATGGAGGTTGTAACAGTATAAAAGTTGTTAAAGTGGTTTTACGAGCTGCTTCATAAACATTATCTTGACTTAAAATCAACATAAACCATATGCTACAAATCATAATGAACTGATGTGTCATAGAGAGTGTGCAGCCAAATAAAAGGGGCAAAAGTCCCTTTATTTAACTGCAAAATAATGTCCTTGGCACTGCAGACACAGTCACACAGTCAAGTTCAAAATCCAAACTTCCAAGCTCTGTCACATCAAATAGGCTCACTGGTGGGGAAGAAAAGGGAGCAATGGAGAGAAAGAGACAGAGAGATTTGCTCACCCAGGCCCTTCTAATCTATTAGTCTGGGCTGCATGTCAACTCCATTTGAGCAAACACACCTAAGTAAGCTCGATCCCACAGAGACCGCCGCTGTTCAGCTGGTGTGTCCACTGCAACATTTCTAAATACGCTGGTTCTGGTTCTGGATTAGCTTTCCTCCATAACACTGTTGTATTCTGTATTCCAGTCACATCTCTGTGTGCAGCGACGCACTGAGTACCCATAGCCCAGCCTGTGTCGAGGCTTAAGGAGAGTGCAGTGGAGTGAAGACACAACAACAGGACCTCTGCAGTCCTTTAAGCAACCCACCTTCTGGGAGACTGTCGTGATGCTCTCACCAGCGCTCTTGGGACCACAGGTGGGAGCAATGCTGTCTGTTTGAAACAGATGGTGGCGATTGCTTTCTGCTGAAATGTCACACCAATATTCCTTGCGTAAAAGATTGGATTACTCTGTATCTCAGAGCCACTGGGGACTGATGCATCATTTGGAGGAGCTCATTATTCTTTCATGGACACTTTTTAGTACTTAAAATGCACGCATGCACACACACACACACACACACACACACACACACACACACACACACACACACACACACACACACACACAC
>NW_005187526.1:214996-225678 GCF_000239375.1 Pundamilia nyererei
AAGTAGAAGTACAAATAAGAGTGTTTAAAAATACTCCAGTAAACGCTGAAGTACTGATTCATGAAATGTACTCAAAGTAAGAAACTAAAAAGTAGCTCTTCGGAGGACGTGTTTCTATTCAATTCAATTCATTTCAGTTCAATTACTTATATAGCACCAAATCACAACAACAGTTGTCTCAAGGTGCCAGCTATTTTTGTTATATTAATGTAATGATAAATAATATAATACATGGGAATACAAATTTTATTTTAGCCTAAATTTTAATTCTAAGTAGTGAAAAAAAAAATCTCTATTTTCTGTTTCCTGCATTGTCGCGGGGGACTTTGACTCTAAACAGGAAAATGAGTAGCCTAAAAAAATACCTCAAATCGGTTGAAATGGCTCATCGTGGGGAAAAGAATCACAACTCACAATAATTTTGATTGAGTGGTCCAACTGTAACTTATGGACACCTGCGGTTGTTGCGGTGTTGTGCCAAAAAAATAAATAAAACAAAATAAAAGCAGCCCACTATAACCCTTGACTATCGTACAAGGTTTTGCCTCTTTCATCTCTTTTTATGTGACATCCTCTGGTGATTAATACACAAACAGGATTGCATTGCACGCGTTACTGCTAAGGTTCAAATCGGTTTGATGTTTGAAGGCTCGCAGTGGTGTGAAGTAATAACTCGCCTCAAATATGTCAAATATTTATATTACTTATATTTATTATATTATTTATATTATATTTATATTATAATACGCCTCAAATATTTAACTTGTTTTGAAAGTGTAACTCCAGGACAAACAATCTGGCCACCTGTCATCTGTGACGAGTGTAGGCTGTCAGTCAGCAGTTTACCTCAGCTATACATATATATCAGCAATACAGTATGTGACCATATTTTCAGCTGAAAGTATCGATACAAGGTGATTTAAGTCAGTGAAGGTCACTTCTGTTTGATGCCATCGATACGGAGACGGGTTGTTTAGGATGTCCTAAACGTCGATGTCAGTAAGCACTGCTGTTTTAGCCACTGTTAGCTACTGTTAGCCACTGTTAGCTACTGTTAGCCACTGTTAGCTACTGTTAGCTACTGTTAGCCACTGTTAGCTACTGTTAGCCACTGTTAGCTACTGTTAGCTACTGTTAGCCAGCATTAATAAAACTTTGTTTGAACAAACAAACAAACTCTCATAGAATCACACTATTTATTAAAGGGAAAGTGTGATTTTTAGGAGACTTGAGCCTAACAAAGCTTATAATCAGATGGTATTTTTGTTTAGCTGACTCCAAGAAAGCTGGTTCTTTTCATCTGGACTTTGCATTTTCCAGCTGAAAATGGGATTTCTGGAATTTCCTTACCTGGAAGATTGAGACGGACATGGGAGTGTTGCATATCTAAGCTGCTGCCAATAAAAAATTGCGACAATATCGGGGTTAAAATAACTTATTTATGCTTTTATATTATATTTATTTATGTTTTTGTGTGCTACAAGCATACCACAAATTTTCAATATCTAGCCACATACATAAAACCCAATTAGGCAGAACAGTGCCGTCCATCTCACCCATTGTATTCAAGATAGCGCCGCAACAGTGTCTTCCACAAACCAGCGCCCTCATCTGTGTATTTTTAATGGATAAATTCTAAGTTCATGAGAATGCATCAATTTGTCTGAAGAAGTAATTACACTCTAATCAATGTTTATGAGTAAAAAAAAAAATTTTTTTCAATTTATTAAACTTTTAACTAGGCCATAACACAGTATCATGCAAATTCTGTAATAACCAGATGAAAACATGAGTGAAGTTGCTAAAGTAAATAAATGCATATCCCATGCCATAATACTTAATACTTACATAAAACTAAAACAATGTAAAAGCAGACTAAAAGTATATAGCCATTAACCACAGGCCTTTGTTTTTATGTCATCTGACTTTCTTCACTCTTTTCTATTCATTTACAAGGCAATATTGTTACTACTTAATTTATCAAGTTTTTATTCCAAGACTTCCCTTTCATTTCTACTGTCCAATAACAATCCTAGTAATAATTAAAATGCTTATAAAATATGAAGTCTTTTACAGTGTAGTCCATTTTGCTTCAGAAAAGTGTTTTCGAGTATGCAGCTGCAACCAAGCTTTAAAATAATTTGGAGCTGATAATATTGTCTTTGAATGACAAGTTTTTCACAACAATGAGCTCAACTAGCAAAGCTAATTTAGCTCAGTGTAATTAAAATGTAAGAGTTGCAATTAGTAACAACAAATATGTTCTCATAAATAGAGCCGTAATTAAGCTGTAGAAGTTCTGGATGTTGTGCACAGCATTCCCAAACATCGTCGTATCACTGTCAAATTAAATGTGACACCTTTGTAGAATAATTACACAAACCAATGAGAGGATGACACTCATGTCCGTGGTACTGCTTTCAGTGGCATTTGCAGAAGACGCTGCTTCAGGGTTTTATAGCAGCATGCTAATTGCTCTGGAGATTATCCTGACAGCTTTTCTCTTCAGCCACTACCTAAGCTTGCATTTTAAATTTTTTACATGTAATTGTAGGGTTGAAGGCATACATTCGAAGGCACACAATTTCGAGCTATAAAAGCCGTTGAGGTCAATTCCTTGCTACTTTATAATACTGTGCTATTAGCTTAATGTTTCATTGCCTGATCACAATAACATGAGATGTTTTCTGCATATTTTGAAGATTTCTTAAGTAGAACACTGGGAAGAATTGACACAAAGTAGCATTGGCTTCATCAGTTCATAAGGGTTGCAGTGATTCTCATTGTGAGGTTGTTTGAATATAATCTGGAAGTGTGTGACTGATTTGTGATAACCAGACACAAAGCCAACCTTAATGGTCAAAGAGTTGCTTTTAGAAAAAAATCAAACAGCGTTAGAAATATGCTCAGCTGTGGGGTTACTCACAAGGTGTAATTCAGGGCGCTGCTACAAAATAGCACTAGTCAACTCATTCTGGATGAATAAATAGATGAATACGGCACACAACCTGTACACTCTTCCAAGACAGTGCAGTCATTACGAGTTGAAGTTACTGTAGTCACAGTGTCAGTGCTAATTTTCAGCTCAAGGCTGCTGGGAATAATTAGAATCCTATCATGCAAGACAGACACAACACGCTATAATCAATACAGACAATTACAAACTACACTATTCACTTTGCATGGAGGAATGGAAAGAGTAAAGAACAGATCCAAGTCAACCGGGCAAAAAGGTCAGAGGATTAAAGCATGCGGTGTATCAGAGGGTAAAATTCTATAATGAGTTTTAAAAAAGTCAATGTCTTGAGTTGGTGAAAAGTCATACATTTACAAATTTGATCAGGGTCTCTGAGGGGTGTAGGTGTCGTACTCGTTGTACTGCAGAAGGTGAAGTCCACTGAATGGGGTCAACCATTCCATCACTTAATTCTTTGTGAATCATAAAATCCACATTTTATGATCAGTGACACACTTTTTGTAAGCGAATTGGTCTGATGACTTTTTGAATTGCATGTCAAATCTAGAGTGTCAGATCATTTTTTTAATGTTACAGATAATTCACAGACAGTTATGTAGAGACAATTTGAGATGTTTGTTTTGGAAAACCTGGTTTAAAAGGAGAGACAGCCTGAATCCCACCTACGTGAGCTCTGACAACACGGAGGCAGACTTGCATTCTCTAAAGCTGCTTCCTTACACACTGTGTCTGCTCACCATTCACCTAAGCTAGAGAGGTCATTCATATGAACATAATGAAAATGAATACCACTACTTAAAGTGAAGCTGTTAAATGGGACAATTAAATGAGAATAATTCATATTGGCTAACCTGTCAGTGTCGGTAAACTATTTAATGAAGAAATTGTAAATATACTGGGTGAACTTAAAGTGTTGCAGATGCTGACAGCATTTTATTACATAACAGTTAATGCCCACCTGAAAATGCACCAACCACATTTAAATTAATATTGGTATTAACTTTACAAAGGCCAATACAACGGAGGGCAGCTGTGTTGACTTAACTCCCACACAAGTTGATATTGTTTATTATGCTGCAGGCTAACTGCTGCCTCTCTGAAAAAGGTCATGATTCAGGGAGGCTCCTGTAGTTCTTTGCAACAATTCACAAAAAAAGTTTTCCATGAAAACAAAAGTCACTCAGAGCTTGTGACTTCCACCAAGTTCTGTACTAAGACCGGTGCTTTTTTAACCTTGTGCATGCTTCCATTACACAATACTTTTAAGAAGTATTGCAAATTTTAAATTATTATCAATACAGATAACTTTCTTAAACATAAAATGCACTGGACTATACTGTATAAAAATAAAGAAGACATACAGCTAGCACACTGAGCTCCTTGAACTTTTTTGCTCCACAACAAACTATGTAACATAGAATTTAGGCTTATAAGACAAATAATTAGAACGTGTGAAGAGTTATGATTATTTTATTTTCCAACGCAGGTGGGACAGCCAGTCCACCTCTGCTCCCTCACCTTCCATAAACTCACTAAGCTAATACTCCCAGAATATCAAATAAACTGAGTAAAGAATCACCAAACAATAAATGTGTGTATACTTAGCTTCCAGTATCAGTCATTGACGAACTAGTAAAAATGTAGGTTAATGGAATCCCTATTCTCCATTACAAGCACTATTAGGCCATTAATGAAAGCAAACTGTAAACATGACTGAATATTAGTTAGTAATCTGTTTCTGTTTTATGCCATATCCTGCTGATATGTTTTGAATCTCCAGTGAAAGGCCACATCAGGTGAACTCTGAACATTATGCTGCTGTAATAAACTCTGCTTCTTAGAAAGTTGTTGTGTTGTTTGAAGAACAGATTTCTGTGTGCAAATGCTGCATGAATAAATATCAAGCGCTATATTAAAATGATCAAAGTGAATTCAAGGTTTACCATAATTTAGTATGTATTAGTTATTTCCCCAGTTTGAGCTTTGCTGTATTGCCAGCCTTTAGGATTATCACTGATTAATTTGACTTCAATCACAAATGTTAAAAGCCATAGTCTTACACCGGATCATCACTCCAGCTAGAAGAGAAAGTGTGGGGCTAATCTCAGTGTGACAAGGATTTAATTTAACCTTACAGGCTGTATATTACTTTATCATTTAACTTTAAGCCTTATGAAGTGGGTTTTTGCTTTCTTTTATGCTTTTATACGACCCGCATGGAACAACCCAATACGAACACATGAGGTGAGGAAGCCTAAGATGCACTTTTTGTAGTCCATCTTCAAAAAATTGTAGTTTCAATGCTGTAGAGTCATGTCATCAACAACATCAACTGATAAATTATTAAAGAGCCTATTGCAAGTGTAGTCTGATTTTCTGAGTACTACGTTTCTCTTTACTTGAGAACTCCTTCACATCTTTCCACATGATATTTTTGATTGAAGTCAAATCATTAGAAAAAGGTAATTTATTCTTATTTTGGTATTTAGAAACAACTTATGTGAACAGGAATTGATTAGAAGGGCTATGAGCACCAATACAAGTCAGAATGCATATTACTGATATCGAGCCCCACTCAGGACACACACACACACACACACACACACACACACACACACACACACAATGACTGACTGACTCATTAGAGGAGAAATGTGGAGCATTTTATCACAGGGAGTTCATGCAGATCTAGAGCATTATCGACCTAAAAATGGCACAGCCTGTCACTGCTTTGTCACAGCTATCGACATACTGTCTAGAGCTGGACGGATCTCTGTTCCATGGCTTTAATTGGCTGCTCTGATATCCACAGAGATTGATCAGTTGTTTCACAGCTTACAGATGAACCACACAGGAATCCACAGGATCAGCCAATGGTTGTTCAACAACCTCTCCATAAACCTGGACAAGAATTTCACTCTTCTCAGAGAGCACCACTATTCCATCCATTCATTCTCCCCCGCTTATCCTTTTCAGGGTCGTGGGGGAGGCCTGGAGCCTATCCCAGCTGTCTTAGGGCAAGAGGCGGGGTACACCCTGGACAGGTCGCCCGTCTGTCGCAGGGCTAACACACAGACAACCATTCGCACTCACATTCACACCTATGGGCAATTTAGTGTTATCAATTAACCTATCCCCACTAAATGCATGTCTTTGGACTCTGGGAGGAAGCCGGAGTACCCACAGAGAAGCCACACAAAAACGGGGAGAACATGCAAACTCCACACAGAAACACCTCAGCACCACTATTATTTGAACAAAAATCACTTATTATTCCTTAACCTCCTAAGACCCAAACTCTTCCACGGCATGCATTTTTTATTTCTCTTTGATACTGGGACCCGATGAATGTAAAAACAAAGAATTACCAGATTTTTTTTTACCTGATTTTTGTTTCTTTTTTTTCTTTTATCTTTCTGCCTGTCCTGTTTGGATCTTTAGCCATCAGAATTGTTGCCTGAAGGGCAAGAAAGATGCCAAGCAGATTTACTTTACCAAGTGGATCATCATGGCCTTGCCATATTGATCCATTTGATTGACCTTTATTATAATTATGTATTTATTTGATTTGATTTTCTGTTGTTACAGACGGGACAGACATGACTGGGGGATAGGACAGGGAGAAAGAATGAAAGAAAGAGAGGGAGAGAAAGAAAAATAGAGATGGTGAGGAAGGGGGGAAGAAAAAAAGAAAAAAGAAAAACAAACAAAACACCTGGATCACCTGTACGGAGATAAGAAAAAACAGAAGAGAAAACAAACAAAAAAGAGCAACATAATAAATACAACACCAATAAACTAGCTAACAGTAGATAACAGTAGATACTAAATATTATATGTTATTGTGCAGTACGCAAGATCGATAGCGCACAAGGTGCTTTGAGGTAGCAGCCAAGAAAGGTGTAGTTTGTGTCTGTGAACACCCGTGTGCACACCTGTGTGCATCAGCACGCTTGTATTCAAAAGGTTTCTCCATGTAACGATCTGCTAGGGAGTGTGGGGAGCCATAGCCCCGTCCCCCAGGGCATGAAGCAGGTATGAAGGAGATCCAGGCCCCAGACATCCAGAGGCCCCAGAATACGAGGACCCAAGGAGGACCACCAGGGGGGCAACCGTGCCACCCTCCTGGGAAGAGCTGAGGAGAGCCCCAAATGAGAGGTCACCCAGCAGCCACGGAGCAGAAGCCAGAGAGGGTTGCAGTGACGTGCAAGCGGGCTCTGCCGGCAGCCAGCTGTGCCAGAGAGGACCGGGCCCCAGGCCTAGAGGTCAGAGGCCTGAGGTCACCCTACCCCCCGGAAGGGGCCCAGTCGGGCCACAGGCGCCAGGCCCCACCAATTGGCCACCAGGAGTGAGTCGGTACATACATGAGCGCCCAGCCCCAGACACAAAGAACCATCAACACACCAACGTCTGAGGGCATCAGTTGGGGCTGGGGGGCTGGGAGGAGGTGCTGGCTGTCGGATTGGGGTCTGGGATGCGGGTCCTTCCTGCTACTGCAGATAAGGAGGTGGTCTGCTTTCCTCCACCCCAGAGAGAAGGGTTACATCTCCTGGGTCCGAGTACGGTTTGCCCATCTAGGGGCAGGGGTACCCAGACCTGGGATATAGAGTATGTTTGGGGAGTGTGAATGTGTGCACAGTGTCTATTTGTGTCTGTCTCCGCGTCGAGTGAGTGCTGAGTATTTGTTTGTGTATATGGGGGTGGGAATGCACGTTTGTGTCTGCGTGTGCCTGTTCGTCTGTGTCTATATGTCAGCTTGGGTCTTAGACTCCACCTCTCTGGGAACATCTCAGGCTCTCCGAGGTATGGAGGCCTATCTCCCCTCACCACACTCCCTGCCAGTGGCTGATTTTTGTTTCTAACAAAAATGAGAGCCACATATGAGGATATTCGTTTAAATTTCGATAGAACAGTAGCAGTATAATGTCCTCGTAAGTGGATATCAGGCCCTTGTAGAGCAAAATTGAGTATTTTGGTCTAAATAACCAAAATGTGATGTCCACATATGTGGACGCCAGGTCCTAGGAGGTGAACAGGTGAAACAAGCTTGAAAATGACTTGAATGGCAATATCAGCCACCACTTTGTGTAACACATACTTCATTTTTTAACAGAATACAATGATGAAACTGATACATTGTATGTTTAAATGTCTAATCTAACATGCGAGCCAAAAATGCTGAATTCACGGTTATATATTCATATAAAAGAAGGTGTAAAATGACTGATACCAACTAGTGAACTAAATTACTGAAGAAATTAAATACATCTACAGAAGTATTTAAATATTTGTTACTAGCTCTAACTGGCCTCTCCCTCAGAGATATGGTGAGAAGTTCAGCCATTCGAGAAGGGTTCAGAGTAAAGCTGCTGCTCCTCCACATCGAAAGGAGTCAGTTGAGGTGGTTCAGGCATCTGACAAGGATGTCTCCTGGGCGCCTCCGGGGTGAGGTTTTCCGGGCATGTCCCACAGGGAGGAGGCAGACACAGGACACGCTGGAGAGATTATATCTCTCGGCTGGCCTGGGAACGCCTTGGTGTTCCTCTGGACAAGCTGAAGGAGGTGGCTGGGGAGAGGGAGGTCTGGGCTTCTCTGCTGCCCGGCCCCAGATAAGCAGAAGAAAATGGATGGATGGATGAATATAATCATTTGTCATTGTGTTGCCATTAATATGTTGTATGGCATTGTTTAAATCTGCATGCAAGTATGAATGTCAGCAGAAGCATATGAGAAAGCAGGGTTGCCAAACTCATTTTAGTTTAATCTTAAGTGAGCCTGATCAGTCAAGCTCTGCTTTCTGTCAGTGAAAAGAAGTTTAACTATACATTTAAATCTTAATAAGAGAAAGAGAAGTGCAGCAGTCTGTCTCCGTTTTTCCTTATGATAATGAAATTCTGCTGTAGTACATGAAAGAAATCTTTCAGCATGACTCTTTGGGTTTAAACTGTAAGAAATAAATCTGTAAAATTACAGAAAAATAATCCTATATCATCAAGTTTTTGTTAATTTACAAGAAAGGTCCTTTTTTGGACACATTATTAAAAGAACAACAACATGAATTTCTATAGTTTGCAGTGAAGAAAAGTGTTATTTAATTGTGTATCTGTTACTCAATTACTTTGGTGTAGAATGACTAGCCGTGGAGGTGGTCATAGAATCAAACCAGACGAGCATAGGCCAGCAGGTCTAAATATATGCATATATAAAGTATGCAGTGTGCACTTCAATAATACAGCACATGCAATGCGTATGTGTGCTTGGCAGCAGCTAGGGCAGAAAGACAGTTAATCAGCCACCTCTCTTTCTTCATAGTTTTTCCAAAGGGACGTGCCAAGAAGGCAACCGCTGAGAGTGAAAGACAGTATCTTGATTACATTTTTCATCAAAACAATAGGCCCTCTCCAAGACTAGCAACCGGCAGCAGCCCAACCATATAATTGAGAAGATTTAATATTGCTAGGTAGGGAAGCCTCTTTCCCTGTGGGTTAGAGAAGCATGCAGATACCAGGAATGAGAGCATGAAAGGACATTTTTGGCACAAAGGACATGGGCCTATAATATTAATTTTTACAAAAAAGGAGTTTGTGGTGACATAATACTACTTTTTTTTTTAGCAAAAGGGCATTTGCAAGGAATCATAGCTGGATTGTTCGTGCCTGAGATACAGTTATTCTGATAAATATTGATCATGACAACATGAAATATGACATGCGGCTTGAGCTGTTAGCATGTTGTACAGTTTAACTAGACAGAGAACTGAAACGAATAGAAAATGATGATCAAGAATGAATTAAGGGGTGGTGGTTCTCTGCTCCCAGACAGAGAACGCTGTATGTTTTGATGAGTCACTTTCTGATCCCTCGTTTCCAAACAAATTAGGCAGAACACAAGCACCGGAGGAGAGCAGCTTGATGAGGTCTGCAAAATCAATATGCTATTAAAATCTGTCTTTGCCCGCCTCTGCCCATCTGTGCCCTCTGGCTGGAATAACTTAGTGTGTCCTGACCAGTCCTGGCTGACTGAGGGGCTGGCAGAACCTGCTGTACTTGTACGGAGACACACGGATATTTTCTTCAGCTCTGTGATTAAACAGTCACAGTCAACTATTTCACAACATTGAAGACCATAAAGAACAATAACATTGGCTAAACACACTTCTTCAAAGGTGCATCCGAATCTGTAACCAGTACCAAAACCTGCAGGTGAGAGCAGAACGACGTACATCAGTTTTACCCAAGTAAGATTATCCTGAAACCAGCGCTAATTTGATTCTCAGCACAGACCGCCTGAGAATCATATAAACTCTAATCATGTAACAAATTTCCCTATTCCCGAATTCTCATCCCACCATTTATACTAAACTCTTCTAAGATGCTAATCTAGCGGAAATGGAGGGACCACTAAACAGTTTTAAGCCAATAAAAGGATACATTGCTATAGCCGGTGGCAATGCTAACTAGCAAACCATTTTTTCACTCACTGACGACATTTTTTGTGGTGCTATTTGGTGTTTATGCTGGTTAAATTGTTTCTTCATTGCAGTGAAGTCACTAATATGTGTCGTCAGAGGATCATTGTGTTGCATATAGAGATGGCACGATACCACTTTTTTATGTCCGATACCGATATCATAAGTTTGGATATCTGCTGATACCGATATGAATGAAAAATATAGTGTTTTTTAATCAATAAAACGTTTTTTTTT
>NW_005187526.1:226794-228430 GCF_000239375.1 Pundamilia nyererei
GATCGGTCCATCTCTAGTTGCATATATTCCAAAAATGTGGTGGATAGCACGAATAGTAGCTTTCAAGCTTTGCAACAACATTTCTGGCAAGTTGAGGGCAACATTGCCCTGTCAAAAATATACTGCACACTTACGTGTGCGTAGAGTTGTTCTTTGGGCTTTTGGGTCTTAGCCCCATCGTCCACTAACAACTACCCATCAGTAGATCTCCACAGGCATTCCAGTTCAGTGGTCATTCATTCATTTAAAAATAGGATGTCAGCACCTCTTTCAGTTCATGAGGCAGTCGGTTCATCACTGCAGCTGCATACATTCAACCATCCCACAATACACAGAAAGAAAAGTCTTGTAATCTGACGTGTTCCCTAGGAAACTGCTTCCCACTCCATCGCTAGCTGGAGTGACTTTTTTAAGCTCTTTGCTTGGATAAAACAAATATTGATCAGGTCTGTCATCATCTATTTCCTGTATATCTGATAACATAAAAACATGTTATATTACACTTAGCAGAGAACAGAAGAGAGCTGTGGAAAGACAAACAGACACTTGGAGTAAAAGATTCTCTTATGGTTCAAAAGCACATAGATATTTCTCTTGAGTGTTCATCTCCAGTCTGTGACCTCTCGATTGGTTAACTTCCAATTTAGAATGATTCAGCACTCAAATGAAGTATAGAAAGCGTGGCTTTGGCTACACGCCACATGAAAGTAGACAGGTGGGACTGGATTCTGCACTACATGCTCTGTTTAGCTCACTCTTTAGTTTTGTCTAGACTCACTGCTTACTATTTGTTGATCTTATCGTCTGGTTTGATTCTATAGCACCTAAGATGTTATGTGTGCTGAGCTCATCCAAATGGAAGTGGGATTTTCTCTCAATAGCTATGAGACAGCGCATAAGACCTGATAAGGACCGGATACTTTTTTTTATTATGTCTTGATATGTGAAACTTTAAAACTGACAGAGGTATAATTTCTTTCTATCATGACTGTATAAATTTAAAATTAGAGTCAACATCAGTTTCTGTTTGTGTCATTCAGCATGAAATAACAAGGGAACAGGCGTCAGCTGCCCGTAAAACAAACTTACTATATATGTATAGTACTATACAGTGCTATATATGATTAAAAAAGTTAAAAGGTTAAACATCACACAAACTAATGAGAAAGCAACAATAACGTTACTAATGATTAGAAACATTATCTAAATTAAAAACTTTGCAGTTTTTATACATGGATTAATGGTGTTAATGGAAATGCACCTCGTAGCACTGATGTACTGATGATTAATGTGCACATTGTTTTTCTGTTACTCAGCAGGATAAGGGGCCTAAAAAAGTATCTGAGCTCGGATGAAGTCTAAGATGACACGGTCAGCTGCTGTATTTCATATCTGCCAAAATCTTCACCGATATTTCATCACAGTTCCAGCTGACTAATGATCTGTGGCTATTATTCACTACAACTCACACAGGTCTTATTTCTGAACAATGAACAATGAGCAGGATGTCCTCTATGTTATGAATCATACGGAGAATGCTGAGCATAGAAGCTTCAAATAGCCCCTGCAAATGTACTTCAGCAAACATTTGTGAGGGAAAAAAAGCAGAGTATATATATATTTATTTATATATATA
>NW_005187526.1:229174-232941 GCF_000239375.1 Pundamilia nyererei
TGTGTGTGTGTGACAAATAAAATTTGAATTTGAATTTGAATTTGAGATAGTTCAGAGACAGGGAGGCTAATATTACAAATAACTGCAGAAATTGTATATTACTAGAGATGCTATTAATCACCAGGAACACTGATCACAGCTGTTGTGGAGGCAGCAACACCTTTTTGCTGTGACCTCTGAATCCTGACTTTAACTTGAACCGTTTGATACTCTACATATACAGTACAAGGAAATATAATATTTCTATGTCACTCACCCAGTTCTCTATATAAAGTGACTGCAGAAAAGTGAAATACTGCATGTTATCTTTTAAAACTAATCCCCCAGTTTTACGACATCATTGTTATCCATATCAAAATGATGGCACTTTTGATGGGATCAATTTTCTTCCTCTTGTATTTGTTTTATTTTTTCAAGGTGTTTATTTTCCTCTTTTGTACTGAGGAACTCTTGCAAATTGTGGATTTTAACTATCTGTATTGACAATAGGTATAAATACCTGGATACATTTTATAGTAGCGATCATGATGTTACAGTAGTTCCATCACACCCTACCAAGACAAGACCAATCTTTATCATTTTCTTCCCACAGTCACAAATGTTACATGCAACATTCATGCTGGCTGTTCCAATTAGCACAACGAGCTTCAAAAGGAAGGACGAGGCAGAGAATAACGTGAAACTAAATTATTCCCAGCTCTAGTTAATTATACACCTGCTGTATAATGAAGTGTCTCAAACCAACAATGCATCCATAATGGTTTCACATTTAAAGAAAATTCTGCGATTTCCTTGTGTTTCATCAGATATTGAAGTCTTTAAAAATGCAAAAACACAATTCATGTCCTTAGAAGAGAGTGCAGACCAACATTAAACTGTCCTGTCAACCAAAGCCCAGGACGCCTTGCACGCCTGAGCTTGAAAGAAGAGGATATCTCCAAGTAAAATCCCCACAATACCATAAGACCACTCTTTGATAGTGCTCATGCAGCCTGGCCTTGCCTACCCACCCACAGAACTGTTGTATAACGCCTGAGAGTGAACTCTGGGTCACCCACATCTCAGTCTCACACTTCTCTAAAACATTTGGGAGTAGTAGTAATGTGCTCTGTGTGTTCAACAGTTCAACAAAGAGTTAAGATGCTCTTAGGTGAGTGCAGAGAGTGGCTGTACACAGAGTGGATGCAGTTAAGGGTCCTATGTGGTTATATAGGCCTAATGCAACAAAACAACTGTTATTAGAGGGATCCATTTGTTACACCTACACTTTACATTCTGCATGAGATCTCAGTCTAGATTTAGGTGTGTGCACTTTATGACGTATTAGTAGTTTGATAAACTGGACCCCTACAACTAAGATTTGAAACATAAGATCTATAAGGAAGGGCAGCTCAGTGGCACAGTGGTTAGCACTATTGACTCACAGCAAGAAGGCTCTGGTTTTGAACCCACCATCTAGCCTGCCTCTCGCCTTAAAATAGCTGGGATAATCTCCATCCCCCTGCAACCCTGAATTGGATAAGGGGAAGAAGATGGATGGATGGAGATCTCTAACTTTGGATTGAGGTTAAATATAAGGACATGACTTGCTTTTATCCTGCTACACCTGCTCATCTATACTGATTCAGTTACAAAATCACTCCTCCGCTCCATGCATCACTCAATTCATTCACTTCTAACGTCACAGGCAATAAAGCAGATAATGTTTGTAAACTGTTTAGGCTCTTCCATTCATCTGTCTTCATTCAGGTGCTCACAAATGGAAGTCTGTACTTGTGTGCCCCTCTCAGCATCTGTAATTATAACGAATGACCCCCTCAACAGCCTCGCTGTAGGCTTTTAGCTGTGATGGCTGCTGGGAATCCTTGTTCACTGATTGTAAAAGAGAATTCACTGCTTTGGACTATTAGTCTGACATGAAAAGATGTAAAGTTTCAGAGTGAATCAAACGTATAAGTGTGTAGAGCTGCATGTCTCTGCAGTGTAAATCAAAGACACGCAGTAAAGCTGCAGCATCTTTTAACACCCAAGCAGATAGGAAAGTGGGTGGCACAGCAAATAAATGACAGCATCGATTGTCAGCTGTCTCACGAACTGTCCTTTGTGGCTCTTTTCTTTTGCAGCTCTTTTCACAGAATTTCTCTAGTTTAATTACTGCGTGGTTGAGCCCATTCCTTGTTTTCGCTCGCTCATTTGCTTTTTGACCATGCTCTCACTTTATTCGTACCACGTGTGCCCTGCTCACTTTGTTGCAGGTTCCAGTCCTCCTCTTTTTCTCATATGTTGCTATTTACCTCTTTCTTAAAGATAAAATGATAGTCCTGGTAATTACCCTGTAAGAGGTGTAAAAAGCTGTGTGGGCAGAGGGAATAAGAGAGTATACAACAGGGTAAAAATAATAAGAGAGGAGAGGATTAGAGACATTGTTTAAAAGGAAACTAATTACTTGGAAGTACTTTACCACAGTGTGATATGTCCCAGCACACACACTGTTCTTCTTTATTTGGCAAGTAATCTAACAGCTTTAAAAAGTCCTGTTTAGGTCATTTGTTCCATTTGCCGCTTGTGACTGTTCAATCCTGATTTTGTGTCATCTCAGCTACTATGAATGAAAAGCATGTTGAAAAGACTAAAACTGAAAAGAAAAGGGGGTTGCCTTCTGGCTCATAGTCTGTTTCCAGACCACAGTTACCACTTAGTACATGAATCTTCATAGAAGGTTATTGTTCAAAATGCTTTTAAAAATGTGATATAGTGAGTTTAATCTTATGGAAGATTACGGAAAATAGCACAAGTCATATTTTCTTGTTTATACTTAATAAATGATAAGTCACTTATAAAAAATGTTGCCAGTTAATTTTCTGCAAATCAGTGATCAGTTTATCTCTTCATGCACTAATTTCATTTGTAGAGTATCACAGTGCCAACAGTCGATAGTCACTGTGCGCTGCATGTGCACTTCTCCTGTGTATTCATCTCCATCGGTGCAGGACTGGCCCAAGTGCTGAAAATGGAAACATTACCTCATGGCTTTGATATTCAATTAGGTTCTCAATCAGTGTCCACAAACAATTAGATCACTCTAATAAATTATAGATGCAGTATAATTCATGAAACTCATTCATTTCTTTCCCCTATAGTTACCAGGGAAACTCCGAGTGCATCAAAGGATTCACGGTTTATGATGTTGATCTCAAAGAATACTTTCTGTAGCATCAGGTGGGTGTTTAGTGACTCACTGCTGCAGATGATGTCTCCATTCTGCTTAATGAACATATACTGCAAAGCAGAGGAAATTGGCATCACCGCATTTCTTATCTCCAGTTAAGTAAATTTCACTGAATGAAAAGTCCATCGATTTGTTTCTCGTCCCACCCTAACACGCAGACATACTATAAGATGCAGATCAGGTAGGCGCCCGATCTGTTTTTTAATGTTTGCACATTCTTATCAGTTTACTTTAAACATCAGACACTGAGGCTGTGGCCCCAAAAACCACTGAAGCTCTTTCAACTATTCCAGACACTCCGTATAGCACATCCTACATACACATACACATACACACAGCAGAATGAAGGGCTTAGCTGAAGGCTATCACGGCAGAGATGGACTTTTTTCTCAGCGGGAAGCAGAAATACAAAGGCTAACAGGCAACAGGCAACCATACACCCCCCACCCTCTCTCACACGCGCGCACGCACACACACACACACACACACACACACACACACACACACACACACACACACACACACACACACACACACA
>NW_005187526.1:232961-333381 GCF_000239375.1 Pundamilia nyererei
CACACACACACACACACACACACACACACACACACAGAAAGAGAGAGAGAGAGAGGAGGTGGCCACAGCAGTAAGAAGCTCCTCTAAAGGAACAAAAGCAACGAGGACCTCTAATGTTTCAAATTAGCAACAGTATCACTCCATGCACTGTAGCCTCGAAAGACTGATATCCGTCTTCACTCCGACTCCAGACTCCACTGCCTTCCTACAGAGCCCAGTCAGCAGTTTCCAGTCTTTGCCACATGCCACGTTCCATGCTGCACTGAATATTCCAGTTTTGAGTTGGAAAAGTTGTTGTTCAAAGCGCTGTGACGTGAAAGCTCCCATATTTCAAATGTTTTTGTTAATGCACTCTCAAAGCAACGCAATGACATTTTCAATACAGTATAACCATCTGAGATAAAATTCGCCTGAGAGGGCGTTATTATGAACAGATCATGATGAGAGGCAATCATGCTCAACACTAGCAGTGCTGAGGTTATTTTATTAAGCCTTCATTCTGCCTACATATACAGGAGCATTAGCAGTACTACTGCCCACCAAAACCCACACACATTTCCTGCTGCATACTGCCCACTCACTACAAAACAACAGGCTAGAGATGGTGAGTTTTCAGGACACAAGAGCCAAAGACAAGAGAAATTCAGTATGGCATTTAAATATTAAATATTATTGTGCACAATGCCTTGGTAGTCCATGTAAAATATAATTTTTTTATGTTTTGGAAACATGAAACTATCTGCATTTCACAGGACACTTTGTGAAAACACACTATTACGGGCACACTGTATGGACTGAACAACAGGCCTCTGAGTGTTCAGTCTAGTATTCTTATGCAGAGCAATCCACACAAGACTATTTTCTATGTTTTAATAATAATAATAATAATAATAATAATAAATTTTATTTATGAGCGCCTTTCAAGTCACCCAAGGACACTTTACAATAGGATAAAACACTTAGTAAAACAATGGCAGAATAAGAACAATAAAATAAAAGCACAAGATAAAATTAACAAACAGTGGATTCACAGTGAATATGCAGATTTGAACAGATGAGTTTTGAGTTGGGATTTAAACTGGGGGAGCTTCCAGTCTTTTAAGTAAATCTAAACATCTCACCATGGGCACATATCACACACCTGCCTCAATCATTTCAACGTGGGTATTTTTTTTCTGAAAAGAGGTCTGACAGTGAAAACTAGCTTTACAAGCTAACAGCCTCACACTCTTGCTCTTTACTGTCAGTTATAATATTATCCTAATAAACTCATTTAAATGGGTAGAGAAATTATCTGTGGGTTACGTGGGCCTGCTGCAGAAGCATACATTGACAGGAAAAGATTACACTTTGAGGGCACATTTAATGTAAATATCTAGAAAAAGTGTAAATTAATAGAGTTTATAGTGCATACAGGCAAGTTTAAGAGATTCCGTTTTACTGTAACTCTTCAAGAGGAATACACTTTCGTGATAACTGATTACGTGTGTTTATCTCATCTGATTTTCAAGCACAACACAAAGGAAAACTGTGAGATAAACAAAAGCAGTGCAACAGAGGTCTATATGAGGTCAGGAGAAAATTTTGAAAACAAACAATCTTGCTATTACTCACAGGTGGGCATCAAATTATGCAAACAACAACTCCAAAACCAGAATTTATCAGGCCTTCACAGCATTGTCAGCAGGGAACAGCAGAGGACATGTGATCAGAAAACATCAGTAGTCTGTTTCGTGTGCCTTGTAGATCCTTGCCAAATAAAACCTTCTGTGTAAATATGATGCTAGAAGTAGTTCTTAAACAGAATTTCTTCCTCTGAGAAATTTGACATCGTGGATCGGTTGGTGTCAGTAAAATTATGCCTTCTTTCTCATGTCCAATTATAAAACGACTTCAAAGTGCCTCAGAGCACGCCTGGATAACATGCGAGCAGCAGGTTCAGATTTAGTCAAGGAAATAGAAAGTATGTAATGCAGTCTCCTACTCCACCTCCCACGTTATGCCTACTGTTTGACCCGATTTTGAAGTCTAGCTGTTTTTGTTATCATCCATCTTTGGTCTGCAGTGTGCTGGTTACTGTATATATGAGGCAGCTGTGTATTTTTTGCAACAGAGGAGGTTAGAAGAGGGATGTAATGACTCACCTGCTTCTACCTTAAACCCAGCACCACCCATGGCCTACTTTACGGTCTATTCTTCCCCACAAATGGCTCCTTTCAACATCTATTCTTCTACCACTCTCCCATGATCCCTCTCACTCATGTGCTCCCTCTGTTCTCATGTCTCCTCTCCCTATTTAAATCTCGCTTGCCCACCTACCTCCTCTCAGTCTCCACTACTCCCTCTTTATTTGACTTGATTTGTCTGGAGTCCCATTTCCTTCCAGTCAGAAACTTTTAGTCTCACTTGCCACAACACCTCCCGAAAGGCCTCAAGAAAAGAGAAACTGATGATTGAAGTGAAGAGTAAAGTCAGTGTTAATGTTTATGTATAAGGAAAAAATGAAATATGTCTTTTCTGCTCTGTCAGGTAAAAATTGTGTATCTCCTCTTCTTTGTTCTTGTATAGAAAATATAGAAAATGTTAAAACGCCCTGGGCCTGTGAACACCTTGCACACCTCATTATAGAAAGCTAGAAATGGATAGTTGTCAATATTAAAACAAAGCAACTTCTTTTCCTGGAAAGGTGACATTTAGGTAATACGTGCAGGATTTCCCCCCAGCTTCTCAGTGTGTCACTCACAGAGTGAAAAATGGACTTGAATGTCACACTTTCTAAGACTCTTCCAGCACAGACGGAAACGTGACTCTGCAAAGGGCTAAGACTACCTGTAGATTCCCATCTGTGCCTATCTATATTGAGGTGAAACAAATTCATTTCATCGAATTCAAATTCATCGGAAATCTCTGATGTCTTGATCTGAAGTTTTTCAGGCTGTAGGAACACATACTGATGGTTTTCAATGGAGCAGCTGGCAGGAATCGTGTGTCTAATCCTGTATCAGGGTGGTAAGAAGTCTATTTATTCATGCCCAGTTATTTGCAAATCAATGCATTACATAATGTTTGTGTAATCAAAGTAAACCTCCTTATCTGATTGCACTACAAATGTCTTAAAGTACATTTAAAAAGAAGACGGAAAAGAAAATGACAATAGAAGAGTCAAAAATACAATATTATTACTTCCAAAGTAAGGTTTGTGCTCTCTAAGTGCTTCTTTTTTTCATCAGTTACAGGACACAAATCTTCCAAAAAGGCTAACATTTTTCACAAATATGGCACGAGCCTTTGTGTTCTTTCTGTTCAGCACTGATGCCATTTTTGTCAAGTCTCTGTCTTAGTGTTGAATCATGAACTCTAACCTTAACTGAGGCAATGAGGCCTGCAGTTCTTTACATGTTGTTCTAGGTTCTCTTATGACCTCTTGGATGTGTCGTCAATGCACTCTTGGAGTCATTTTGATAGGAAGGTTCACCGATGTTCCAGGTTTTCTCCATTTGTGGATAATGGCTCGCCCCATGGTTCACCTGAGTCCCAAAGCCTTAGCCTTCTTTGTATTATTTTCCAGACTAATAGATGTCAATGACTTTGTTTCTCAGCTGGCATGATTTGCTGATTTTTGAGCTCTTTTAGCCTACTCCACTTTGTCAGACAGGTTCCATTTAAGTGATTTCTTTATTCAAGAAATCTGGTGTGGCAGTAATCGGGCCTGGCTGTGGATAGTGAAATTCAACCAATTATTGTAACAATAAAAATGGTTTTTAATCACAGTTAATTCATGATTTAATATATGATTTACGAATTCAGGAATGGGGCAAAAAAAATTTCATTGTACTTTAATTACACATAACGGAATAAGATTATGTGTAACATAATGGAATCAAATGTTTTGGGGGTGATCGTGGCTCAAGAGTTGGGAGTTCGCCTTGTAATCGGAAGGTTGCCAGTTCGAGCCCTGGTTTGGACAGTCTCAGTCGTTGTGTTCTTGGGCAAGACACTTCACCCGTTGCCTACTGGTGGTGGTCAGAGGGCCCGGTGGCGCCAGTGTCCGGCAGCCTCACCTCTGTCAGTGCCCCGCTGTGGCTATAATGTAGCTTGAATGGGTGGATGACAGGTTGTGTAAAGCGCTTTGGGGTCCTTAGGGACTAGAAAAGCGCTATACAAATACAGGCCATTTAGCTTTGAAGGGAGTTTTGTAAAGCTAGACCTAAGTCCTCAAATAAATAACAATGAATAATAAATATTTTGTTTCTCTTTCTTGCACAGCAGCTTTAAAGAACCATTCTTCATCCAGACTGCCCTTGACCTTGGCTTTTAAATCAGTGCTGGAGAGCAGCTCAAAAAGTGCTTTTCCTAAACCCATGTGGCACTTTTATTCAAATCATACACTTAGACAAGAGTTTGAAATGAATTCTTCCTTCTTTTTTTAACTTGTGACTTTGCGATAGCTCGGTTAAATCGTATAGACATACACACTCACTGGGCATTTTATTAGCTACACCTTGCTAGCACTGGGTTTCAGAGCCGTCTAAATTCTTCATGGAAAAGATTCAACAAAGTGCTAGAAATGTTCCACAGAGATTTTGGTCCATGTTGACATGATGCAGATTTGTCGGATGCACATCCATGATGCAAATCAATATATCTTTGCCCCGCTGGATTGAGGTCTGGTGACTGTGGAGAAAATTTGAGTACAGGGAAATCTTTTTCATGTTCAAGAAACGAGTTTAATATGATATGAGCAGCCATCAGGTGATGGTTTCACTGAGGTGGTAAAGGGAAGGACAGCAAGAATACTCGGGTAGACTGTGCCATGTAAACAAATGTACACCAATTGTGCCAAGAAAATAGCCTAAAATTACACCATCTCCAGCAGTCTGAACTGTTGACACAAGGCAGCATGGATCCATGATTTCATGATGTTTAATCCAAATTCTGACACTGAATGTCACACCAGAAATCATCAGTCTTTTCTCCATCTCATACTGTACAATTTTGGTGAAGCCATGTGAAATGCAGCCCCATTGTCCTTTTCTTATCTGACAGGACAGACACTCCGTGTGGTCCTTTTTTTTCTGCGGCCAATCTGCTTCAAGGTTTGAGCCTTATGCTTTAAAAGATGCTCTTCTGCATACCTTGGTTTTGACGAGTGGCTATTTGAGTTACTGTTGCCTTCTGATCAGCTTGAGCCAATGTTTCCTCTGACCTCTGCCATCAACAAGGCATTTTTCACCCTGAGAACTGCCACTCACTGGATAATTTCTTTTTTTGCCCATCCTTCTTAAATTCTAGAGGTTGTTAAATTCTAAAGACTAAGAACAGCACCAACAACCAAATTTAAAGTCACCTAAACAACATTTCTTCCAAATTCACACTCGAGCCTTGAAGTTGAGGTGGTTGTCATGATCACGTCTGCTTCCCTAAATGATTTAAGTTGCTAACATGTGTCTGGCTGGATAGTTGCATTAATGAGCAGTTGGACACATGTGCCTAATGAAGCAGCCAGTGACGGTATCATTAATGTGATAGAGGTAACACTGGTATGTGGTAAAATTCTGCTGATAGCTGGGAAATGGATTGGGGGTATGTGACGTAATCGGGGCTGGATCAACTCCACAGTGAAGGTGTTAGCTGGCCTGGGCACCAAATCTCTCTAGAGGGAACATCAACATTATTTCCACAGCCGTTTGGCATGAGCACCTCAAATGATGACTCAGACTCACAAGGGCAGAGGCTCCGCAAAGCTGATGATTCTTCAGCAAGAGCATAAATGAACACGCAGCTGTATTCACACACATAAAGCAAAGGAAAGAGAAAATGTGCACAACCACACTGACTTACACACACAGCGTGTGCATCCACAGATGCCATCTCATTCACACTAACGGATGCAGAATGAAAAACACTCTCACCAGCATCTCTCCAGGGAGTCTTGTAAATAAGATTTCAATAATCCAAAAAAAGGGAAAATTAAAAATGATCGTATGTATTTGCAGCACGGTCAGCAACACGAACACATTTCCACAGTAATTTTGCTCTCTCACTTGGGTACAGTCTAATTTTACCCTCCACACATAAACCTTCTCTTCCAGTAACTTGTAAACCGCACTCTCCAAATGCGCTTCACATTGCTGGAACATAAACAGCAATACTTGAAATAAAACAAAGGAATACAACACAAATTAAACAGCTCCACCATAACCCAAACTATCTGCCATAAAACTGGATCTTCTTTCTCTTCGCCATCTGTGTGTGAAAATCCCATAACCATAAACAGCCCAGCTGGTAATCCATTCAGGGGCCCCAGAGTTTTAGCATATGTCAGCGGAGCGCAGAGCTGAGTGGCTTTAACAGGTCCTAGGGCGATTATGAAGGTCTGAGATTCCCTCACCTGGATGTAATGGGCCCACAGTCCCAGAAACACCCTCCTCTCCCAAAGGATAGACTCAGAAAGGGGCTGGGCAGATACAGACTGACATGTGCTGGGCAGATGTACCTGACTAAAGGGACTGAGGATCACAGCAGGTACACTGGCCTAATGTGATGTTACTCATGAATGATTCATCCTCTTTCAAAGACTATTTTTACAAAAGTGATGATGAATTGCAGCTTTTTTTCTACCAATTGTGGTGTTTTCAGAGGGTGTGGGTCCAAGTCTATTGTTAAGTCTGCCAGTATAATCTATACTGAAATGTCTTAAAAATAATTAGATCAAATTGGATTACATGTCATGAAAACGTAGATAGAAAGAACAGATATGTCAATTTATGGATCTAGAAGATTCATCAGGATAACTTTGGTGATTCGCCTAATCCTTTCTCCAGTGAGTGAAATGTATGTCACTGAATTTGCTGTACTCTAATACAGCATCAAAGTTTCACTGAATTTGATGACTGCTGTCTGCAGCAGCTGCTGTCTCTGGTGCTTTTTGCTTAAACGATGAACAAGAATGGTGAACATGGTAAACACTTTATCTACTTGATGGCATGCTGCACATGGCTGTCCACTTATAAATTTGTTTTACTGCAATCAGTGGTTACAGACACTTTTTTTTTTTTTGCTGCAATCAAAATTACAGCATTTCACAAGCCAAAATAATCAGATAAGGGTAAGGCTGTGTGCACATTCCTCCGCATGATACATAGTCTGCATGAGGCATTTTCACAGGCTACCACTGAGCTCATCTTGCATGCCGCTACACAGTCTGGAAAATTGTTTTCCCTGAAGCATAATTGCATGATTAATACTTGCATTAGGCTATCTCTACCAAGTAATCAGTCTCTCCGGACCTTGCCAAATCCAGGTGAATAGCTGTTGTCCAATTAATAAACACTGCCTGCACTTTTGGAATGCAGAAGAATGATCCTCCATCACATCGTCAACACTCCAGCAGTTTGTCAATGTCCATTTTTTCACAAACTGATAACGCTGCTGTCCGAGGGCCAGTTTCATATCAGGCAGGGTAGACTGACTGCTTGATGAATAAGTCATCCAGCTGTTTCTAACAACCTCAACACACCAAAATCTTTCAAATTCTTCTGTTCCTTGTCATGTTGTCTCTCATCATCTAGCATTAGTCCCCAATCAAACGGGACAATTAAGTCATTGTGTTGTGTGTGTTGCAAATCATACAGCTTCATTATGTGGGCTAGTAGAGTGGTTGTGGGTGGCATTTCTGAAACATGAGGTAACTTTTGTTTTCCTAAATGAGAGGTGGCGAGTGAAGTCGTGTTCTTGCAGCTATCCAATCCTTACGAGGATACACTGATTGCTTAAATGGGTCATTTACACCTGGCGCTAACAAACACGCTCTACTTCCTATTTAACATTTAATAGAGCCTCCTAACACATGTCAGGTCAGCACTGTCAGGAAACGCCTACAGCGCTAGCAGCTGTGGGCCAACAGACAAGAACAAAGGAAGAGTAACATGACGATGTGATGACAGATGAAATGTGTCCCAGCTTTGTTCTTACTCACTGTTTTCCTTCTTGTTCCATTTCCCTTATGATCCTCTACTAATTGTTATCCTCCTTCAATATAACCTTCATTTCTGTCTGTTTTCCTCCCTAAAATCCTCCTTACTCTGTTTTCCAGCTGTAAGGCTGCTTTAATCACAACACCCACAAACTGCTGTTTAACACTGATTCTGCATAACGTAGTCGGGAAGGGGCAATCACAGTCAAAATGTGAAACTCAAATTAGGCAGAAGAAACATTATTGGGTGGGGTGGGGGTAATAGAAACAGCTGGTGCAACACTTACATCTAGTGGCGTAAGGTGAAATTGCACCTGGATAATCCATGTATAGACCAACACCAGCTCCCATGCATATGCCGCTGAACCACGAGCAAGAAATGACTGAGCCTCCTAGTTTTCCATCCAGAATCTCAGCTGCTGTGAGCACCCATGTGTCCAGAACAAGATGATGACTTCAACAGGAATAAAGCAGCTATTTAGCATCACTTCATCATAAGCCCAATGGGCCGTGGAAAGGCAGCAGTGACTTTTCCATGACTCCTCATGTTAACTGTGCCTGCCTGTCCTGACTCCTGGCTCTCCTTTGGCAGGGTCTTCCAAAACAAGTTCATAACAAGGCTGTTTCCTTCATGTATCTATGCTGACTTGCAAAGTTCTTCAAGGTAAACTTTCCTTTAAGTCATCATCTTTAGCTGCTGTCACCAGACTCTGTCTCATCCAAGTAGCAACTGCTTGTCCACTCTGACTCAGTGCTGCTTCATCAACTTTTCCTCACTTGCTGGCTTTCTGGATTTGTTATCTTGCTATTACTATATGTGTTTTTGTGAGCTACAAATTCATATGGATGAGGATTTATTTCTCACATGACAAATGCAACAAGGAAGCATTGGTGACTTACAGGACTTTCCTTGCCTTTTCTATTCTCTCCGACAATTTAGTGCAACCAAGTCCATTCAGTCCATTCTGAATCAGTCATGCCACATGTCTTTTTCTTGTCCACTGCCTTGCTTTTCTCAACTTCCTTCCTATCAATCAAGCCCCAACCAAATCCCACACACACACATAAATACACACACAAATGTTTTGGCGATTTCAGCGCAGATTTAAAGCCTGTCCTAATCCAGTAAACTGTGGTCAGACATGACCATCATTCTCTGTGCTTAGCAAAATTCACACTGGTCTTTGCTGTCTCCCGTATCTCATATGGCAGCCACAAGCCTCAATCACAATGTCCTCTCTGGATAGTAGGGGGATTTTTGCTCCCCTGACTAGATGCAACAACAAGGTTGTGCTGACAGCTGTTTGAAGTTGTTCTGAGGCGCGGACTACTGCTGCTGTGTTTAGGAAAAAACATTTAAAGGACATTAGGCGGCTTGGATCCGACTTCAAATGGAAACTCAATCAGGGTGTGAAAACACTCTGACTGTGCAGCAGCTCGCACTATTCACTGAGTCTGTTGGAGAGTGACAGGCAGTAAAAGTAATTATAGATGTGAAGATCTGCCTTGTAAATATAATTTGTGGTTGAGGCAGGGATCGGGAGATAGTTTGCTGTTGGTTGAGTTTGTTTGTCCAAGATCAAGACGGTAAACCTGACCTGGAATTTGATATATGATCAGGATTTGAGGCTGAGCTTCATTTAAAAAAATGCACAAAGAAAGATCCTGGGTTAATGAGTTGGTTTTTTTTTTGACTGGGTGACAGAGGTAAAGTGATTTTGTTTGTTTTGGGCTGAGAAGACTTTAGCTGAATAATCTGGCCAGAGCTGCGCTGAGTCGACAGAAAAGGTTCTAACTGTAAACGGCTGAGTCGAAATAAAGTGGTGCAGAGTGAGCTACAGCCTTTCAGGTTTGGGATGGACTGGGGTAACGCTAGCTAGGTTGCACGCAGCTGGGTTGATGTGATTCACAAAAGAAGTTCATTTCACCTCTTAAGGGATGACAGAACAGGCCTGATGATGTCATCGTCATAGAAACAGCAGTCACTGTTTGAGGCTACATATTTGAGCCTTGCACTGGTTACAGGAAGCTGCAGAAATCTGTCAAAACTCTAAATTCCTTATTATAATACCTTTGAGAATGATAAAAATCCTACACCTCCCATGCATTCACCCCCCCACCCACCCATTAAAACAGCTGTGGCTACTCCACGGGCCTCTGATGTGCCCATGTGTATGTACACACACAGGCTTGTGCTTCTGTTAGATCACACATGCATCAGTGTGCGTGTCATGACTGTGTGTGTAAGTGTAAGAGATCTGGAAGGGGGAGATTCGCCTCATTGCCTGCGCCACCAGCCGACTTCACCCGGTGCTGGGCTCAAAGCCGAGGAGCCGCTTTGGGCTCAGGGACCACAGCTCTGACTGGACGACGGTCTGAACAGATGCCTGCCACGTCGTTAGAATCAGGGACAGGATACGAAACCTCATTTCTCTTGCCACCTGAGTTTCCTCACATTCGCAGACACACACACACACACACACACACACACACACACACACACACACACACACACACACACACACACACACACACACACACACACATCTGTCTTAAAGCTCACACAAAGTTGTGCAAAGGCTGACATACCGAACAATTTGATATGTGCAAGGTGTGCAGACTGTTGAACCATGTATGTTCAACCGTGAACTATGAATGTTTTCAATAACATGATTTTTCAGAAAAACCGACATTTTAAATATAAATATGCAACCCAATCCTGTATGCTCGCTGGTTTTCAGTTTTGGTTTTGCAGCATAAGAGATTTTTGGGTCTATTATTACTATTATTATGATTATTATTATTATGCATCTTATTCTCTTAAAAACAAGTTTGGTCCCAAATTCAATATTATACATTTTGACCACAACTTTATTTGGACGACAGGTATCTCTCTGTATTTCCTAAAGGGAAGAAGGAATGTTTTTGAAAAGAAACTTTGGAACTGAAATCACATCCCAGGAAGATCAGTGCAGCCTCAACTGAATGTGTGGTCACTAAAGATTTGTTCAGGCACACAACCCATTGCCAATGGCCAAGGGGGAGCAGTAATCAATTAGGCTCACATGGTATTGCAGTAATTATGTACTCCAATTTACTCCTGGAGGGGGGAGAAGGGGGAGTTGGGGCTGCAGAGAGAGAAAGAAAGGAAAGCAGAGAAGCCCGGGGAACCATTTCATGCTACTCCAAACCACTTCCATTCATGTATCTCTCAGATCGTATCACATTATAGCACCAGCACACCGATTCAAACTGGCACAGAGGAAACCAGGTCCATATTACTCCCTAATTGGTCATTTCCAGGGGAAGCCTTGGTTTGCAAAACCTCCTTCCAGGATGGGGCTTTCTTAAACAAGCAGGGGTTTAAGGCAGAGGCTACATCTGGGCGGCAGGCAAGCCAACAGGCAGGCATTGATTGGGTCCGTCCCAGTAGTAAGGGAGCTGATTGCAGAGTAGGCAACACGTTACATCAGCTTTTGGTTTCCTATTTACCTTATGTCAGAGGAGAAAGGTATATACTGTAGGAACTTCAAAGTAAGCGGGCAGGGAGACGGACTGAAAGCATTTCAATTACAGTGTCCTTGACTGTGAAACTACACACAGTCACTGATGCTACTGATTATAGTCCTTGGGCCCCTTAATGTAAAGTCTGGACGGAATAGCTCCTCCGTATTGGGTATTTTGTAATGGGGGAACTTTGTATAACCGCAGTTTACTTGTGTGTACAACTATCTGTTGATTGCAGGCATATACAACAGGTATACAGAATCTTACACACACAAATGAAGTGGGGGAACCTGGAAATACTTTACCCGCACATTCAGCACCTCATGAGTGTGGATGTTTAACCTTAAACTTGATTCATTTCTTTGTTTTGCACTCGTGGAGGGCTTGATTAAAAATGCAGCTTTCTCTTTCACACCTTTTGCTCAGTCTCTTGACATTTCGTGCACGAGACCTTAAAAGTTTTAATACTTATCACAGATACATCCACTGCAGAACATGTGCAAAAGTATACACCCATACACATCTCTGTTGGGCAGCTTGGGACCAGGCTGCTAAGTGCTGCCAGATTTCAATCAAATGACTGGCTATTGGATTTCTAGCTGCAGGTTACTGGTGATGAGCCGATTCATATCTAATGGATGCAAATGGATGCGGTAATCCTGGTGTGACTCCCAGTGTGCATGTGTGTGTCTCTTCTGTGTGTGCACACACACCGCCATGTGGACATTTCTAACAAGCCTACAGGTTCACATTTCTGAGCATTCGTATTTAACCGTCTGTGTGTTTGTGTTTGCTTTAGTGTATTTGTGTGTGTGTTTGTGTGTGTGGGTGACTACAGCGAGATTTGGTGATGATTATAATTAAATCAGTGAACAGGAGGTGCCCATGGATCTCATTTTCTGTCATATTCTACTGGCACAGGGGCATGTTGAGCACTGGGGGGCAGTGTATTGTAGGGCTGAATCAACCCACAAGGCCCATCAAGCTCTACACGGGTGAGCGGGTCCAACAATAGACTGACTGTTACAGTGTAAGAGCCAGAGCTCTCCTCACCTCCACCAGCGGAAATCACCAACGGAATTTCTACAACTGGCAAAGTGTTGAGTGAGGCAGCCTCAGCACGCCTTTAAAATAAAATCCATCCACTTCACACAGCTACAGTGGTGCATGAAAAATTAAAAGGTTAACCAAACATATGTGAGCCCGGACTGTCTGTCACACTCCACACAGGCCTTAATGAATATCATAAAATGGCTCTGTAATTTAATTACAGCATGAAGACACAATAAGCCAAGATTGGGCATAGGTTTTGGTGATTTATTACAAACATGAAGACAAGCACATAAACAACTCTCCAAAGCGGCCAAGAGTGTGTGCATGCATGTGCATGTGTGTGTGTGTGTGTGTGCATGCATGCACCCGCTTGTTCGCCTGGGTGCCTCTCTACTGTAATAACATCGGCAGGTGGCCCAACCAGCCCCATCCTCTCTGCCTTCCCCCACTGTTCCACCGCAATGGAAAGCAGGTGTCCGACCCTGGTCTGGGGACAGAATTGAATTAATGTGCAAAAACAAATGACTCCATCAGCAGTGTCTACAAGGGCCACGGTGACAGGCCTGCAGCCTTGTACAGCCCAATGCTGAGCCCGCTGTCACCCGACACTGGCCAGCCAGACTAATATCCATACCTATTACACAAGGATTCATGGAAAAACAGCCTGGGCTAAAGGTGAAGATGGGAAACGAGGGAAATGAGAAGAATGGACGTTAGGCAGGACAAAGCTGTCTTCCTGAAATCACCTAGAGATCTCATTTAGCTGGTTAAGGTCTGTTTGTCTGTATTGAACATCCAAAAAATGAAGCGTGTTAGTCCTCTCGATCTGCAAGGCTTTGAGGAAATGTTTTGTCTAATTGGAAGCGACGGTAGTCAATACACAGGCGGGATCCCGCCCTAGAATGACATGCCCAACTCTAATATTGTCTCCAATTTCAGGATTACCCTGATAATAACTGAGGCAGCCATTTCCAACATACACACATGCACATTCGACAGGAACACAATACACACAGGCAGGTCTGGCATTGACATTGTGTAGCAGGGCACACAGAGTAAATGTCTCAAATCATTAACTGCATTGCCTCCAATGAGGCTCTCTTGGCAGGGTGCTCATGAGAACCATCTAGAGGAGCTGTAAAAATGACAAAGTCAATATTGAAGATGACTGCAATTACAGGCTTTCAGGGGACCAAGGAGTCATTGGTCTTCCTGGGAAGTGTGGTCACATTTATGCCATGAACTCTTCTCTTTATTTTGAGTTATAGGGGCTTAACCAGTACTTTGTGCTTGCCTTAAAATTTATCTAAAGTATTTTAAATCACCCTAAATTACGTGCCTAGTGTCACCTTTGCAGTTCCTTCTTGTCAACTGTCTTGTCATTCTACAGTCACACGGTTAAAGTTTGTGCTCCACACAGTGAATACCATTCACATAAATAGTCAGCTATCAGCGGTAAGATCTAGAATGCAGGATGGCTATATTTACATATGTTTCCCTTCTGTTTCCAGGCAACCAAGGGCTTTCCCCCATGACGAACGCAAGTTTCAAGTGCCCCAGCAGTCACCCATCCTTGCTCCTTTTCAGCCCCACCACTACCACAACTACCACTAACCCCTGGTAATCTTATCATGTCCCATCATTATACCCCTCTCCCCCGGAAAAAAGCAGCCAGCCAGGACTGACGTCCCTGAGACTCCCTTGCCCTTAACTCGCCCTCTCAAAACTCTTTTCAATCATTTGGTGATTTGTAACAACTCTACGCAGTCCCCGTACACCCACCCCTCACGGCTGCCGGAGTTTAGACTCAACTTTCTGTCACTTCATACCAGCCGGAGGGAGCAGATGGGTTTGGATGGAGGCCACGGAATCCGACAATGCCCGAGCCAACAGCCAGACTTTGATATTAGGGATTAAGCTCCCGTCGGGATGGCACAACATGGCGAGTCAAAGTGAGGCGAGGCGGCCCCATAATTTCAGCCCCCTAATTTGTGAAAAAATTTGTGGAATGACATCAGCAGCTATCAAAACAAGAGTGTGTGGGGGGTGGGGGTGGGGTGGGGGGGAGGAGGGTGTATACTGGGGAATCTCGCTGGCTGATTGAGTTGGGGCGTGGTGGTGGTGGTGAAGTGCTTTAATGTTGGGGTCTATCGGTGCTGCAGTCTGGCCAGTGCAGACAGACATGGGAGCTAAAGGATAGATGGGGATCAAATGGGCTGGGGTGGGGTGGGGACACCTCTTTCTCCTTCACCCCAGTGAATACCAGTGGCCCACTACGTGGGGGATGCCAGAGTTTCAAAGTGAGGAGGGGCTCAGGGGCATTATCAGCTCTGATAACATTATCTGGGAGCAAAGAGGGAACACGCTGGGTTGTGATTTATAGAGGCTGGAAAGGGTGGACCGTGGTATTGGCCACTGTGTTACGTACACAGACCCGTCTGCATTTCCAGACTCTCACACTGTCCAAATATATCAGCATTCTCAAATACACATCAGACAGGCAAATTGTTCATCATACACCCTCGGCCCAGTGAGTTCATCTGTTGAGTTCAGCCATAGATCCAGCGGGATCTGTTGACAGGACATCAGCAAGCCAGTTTTGAAGGTGCCATTTACTTTGAGCCACTAAGCAGTTAATCAGCACAAATTTTGTTAGCAGTAAAGTTTCATTTGTTTATAATAAAATATACTAATATACTGTAGTTTTTTGCAGTAAAATTTGAAGTTTTAATTATAAATATAAAACAGTTACAAGGGAAGAAATCCAATGTGGAAATTCTGAGCTTTTTCTTAAATGAGTTTCTCACTGTGGAGTACTTTTAATAGTATTGGCAAAAAGAAATGTTTACAAAAGCGAGGGTTTGATGGATTACTGAGCTACCATGCTTTCATTTCTCTGAGTTACCCCTACTATCTCTCATCGCTAAATTTATGACCTCCCTAAGAGGTCGCACATTTGGCATTCCCAGCAATGAAGAAGTAGAAGGAATGAGAGACAGAGAGAAAAAAAGAGTGAATAGTAGGTAAGGGAGTGCGGAAGAATGAGGGAGAGGGAGAGATAACAAGTGGGGGAGAAGTGCTGATGGCTATAGGTCAAATGCCTGAAAGCAGCAGTCAATAAAATGATAAGAAATTGCCCTAAGTGTGCGCTATATATCACAGCACTAGTCCTTGTCTAAGTGCCATGTTTTGACCATTGATGGAGGTTGTCTACTTAGAGGGCAGGTGTTTTTCAGTGTGAGTGAATAAAGTTGCTTTCGTTCCACAAAATGCTGCGATTGTTCTGGTTCTGCTTTTCACCTAAACTAAGGATCTCATATCAATCTAACCAAAGAAGAATCAGCTCTGTCTGACTCACTTCTGCTGAAAGAGAAATGAGGGCTGCAGTGAAATCCAGTCGGAGTCTAATGTAAATAACAGAGCAATCTATTTAAAAAACAGAGAGATTTATTAGTGCATTTAAACTGCAGCGTAGAAAAAGAAAAAAAAAACCTGCCGGGAAATGCTCTTTCCCTAAACCCCAACATCCATACATACCTACAGAAGGAGCAGGGGCACAACTGTTTGGCTTTCATTTCAAAACACTCTCAAAGCCCTCAAAGCCTTCTAATCACTGACTTACATCAAACATTCATCAGTCTGGCTTAATTACCCCAAATCAACTGGGGCTAAACTACATTTCTGCGCTGTGCACGGTGGAATTCACTTTCCAGATTGGGGCAAAGTACTTTAAATATCAACAAAACACCACACAAACTGTCAGACCAAATTAGCTTCTTAGCTCACTCTTTGTTTGGGCTTGTTCCAATATTTAATATTCATCAAAAACACCACAATTAATTTCTTCAGTCTAATCATCCTCATCAGCAAATACTCAGAGCTGTATTCTGTTGGTGAAACCATTCCCACAGCACAAACAAAGGCATTTCAGCGGGGGTGTTTTGAGAGGAGGACTACACTACGCTTATCGCTACCGTGACTTACACAAACCCCATGGTTGCTGCCTTAAGCACACCAGATCTACATGTGATTTCATTAAAAAGCTTTTTTTCAATGACACAATATGGTTATTTTAAGCTCCCAGCACTGGACGGGGTTAGCTGTGCTGCGTGTCGGCCCTCAACTTGAAACTGCACAGTAATTTTAGATAAAGAGAGAGAGAGAGAGAGAGCACCCTGAGGGGTAATGGATATCTCAATGTGGTATCAGTTGTTTTTATGTGGCCAACTACATCACAGTTTAACAGATGTTCACCTCTTAGTTAGTTGATGTTCTGTAGGATGTGTCCAGGCTACAAAGGAAGAACTGGGACTCTGAGGTATGTCAGCTGCACACATCATTAATAAACATGATTGATGATCCAGTCACTAGGTCCTAAAGTGAATTAATTTATTACTGTCATCTCGACCAACCACTCAACCCTCAGCTGAGCCACCCACACGTAGCCAGACCTCACTTGAGCATACACCTCCTCCCACACACACACACACACACGCACACATACACACTTGAGTTTGCAAAAGCCGAGCATCAATTTATTTTTCACCAGGACCTTTCTTCAACAACTTTACACCAAATTTGTCAGCCTGCAGCTCCAGCATCTTGATGATCCACCAAGGGACTGTGAGAATCTTGAAGACGGGCAGCCAAAAAGAAAAATACAGATGACACTGGGGCTTGGGAGAAACACACACATGCCTTGCAAGAGACAAGGAGAAGACAGAAAAAAAGCACAGGAAAAATATGAACCCTTGGTGCCTGAGGTCCCAGGCAAATAAACACTTTCCAGTTCGATCCCTCTGCCTCCATCGTACTGTAAATCTGGTGAAGAAATTTAAAAGGGTGGGGTATGTGTGAGTTTGACGGTGTGTGTGTCTGTGTGTGTGTGTGCTTGTGTGTCTAATATTTCTACCGTGACTGAGATCCAGGAAACTGCTCCATCTGCTCCCAATGTAACCACTTCCATTAAATTTCCTCCCACAAAAGGGCATCACAGAGAGCCCATCACTTCTGAGTCTTTATCTTTGGCCTGCTTAAAGGTTCTCTGGAGGCGGGCCCCCACCTCCACCTAGCTGCACTCGCCAACATGTACCTCCATCAATCAGATAAAAACCTATTTATGCTGTGCACAAACACTAGGTTCAGCAGAGCACCATGTGTCAGGGAACACACTTGTGAGCAAGCACTCAACACACACACACACGCACACTGACTCAATGAACAAGAAAAACACTCCAGAGAGACCTGGGACATAGTAATAAGATAAGGTTCTCTGCTACTTGTAATGCTGAAAAATTAACCTCAGATTGCTACATAGTGGATTCATCAATTTTAGGACTCTTGTCAGTGGATACTGGAAACCTTGAGGGTGCTAATACACATTGTACAAGGGCCAAAGAAGCATCTGTAGACTGCTACACCATTTTTAAAAACAGGGTCACAGCCTTGACTTCAGACCAAACCACCCTCACTGCAATTTTCTAATTTCAAAAAATAGATTTTCATCTTGAAGACCTGAGCTCTAATCCAAACCCACTTTGTTGCTGACACATCTGATTCTGCTGTGTTAAAGGGGAACACTGGGTGAGCGATGACAAATAAACACCACTCACGATCACAGACCCAGACTGAAGAGGACATGACAGGCCCTCCTTCCTGCCCCTCTCAAATGTATTCGCCTCCCCATTGGAAAGAAAAACAGGCTGAGGGTGAGGTCCGGCTGGTGTCGGTGGCCTCGGGAGGTCTAGCTAGCTTTAGAGTTAGAAGGGAAAGTGAACTGGAAGGAAGTGGGAACACAATGTGAAACGGGAGAGAACAGACGAGATGAGATTTGATTAAGATCATATATTGAGGATTAATTTGTTAATGTAGAATAAATAGATACAATAAAACATAATAGCACAAACGGAACAAATAAACATTAGGCTTAAACTCCCTTTGGCCTTGTCATAGCCTCTGACTGTAGTGCAGACACCTCTGAAGAATGTCATCCATGTGCGAGGGTGGGTGAGCGAGGCAAGGCCAGGCCGGGATGGAGAGACGACTGAGCAGCGGAGACTGAAATAGAAGAGGCATTTAAACAAGTTAACTAATCAGCGCTCATTATAGATGATGTCTAGCCAGAACACAAACAGAGGCTCAACGAAGGCTCAGGGTGAACTGACTCCACGACAACTGAGCGACAGAGGTTGTTAGCTGAGCTGAGCTCAAGCTTCACCCTGTAAAAACGGTGAGGAAAAATGCTGTGTAATGCAGAATGATTTAAGTGCTTGCCCAATGCATGCAGGCCTCCTTAAAATATAATGGCAAAATAAAATATTTTTGTAAAATCCCGTCTCAAAGGTCAAATATGCAGCAATTTTCTTTAAAAAAAATGCTAGCAGAAAAGAAAACCAATCTGCATCAATCATCTTGCATTATATGCCAGAAGCAGCGGTACATCTATCTTCAGAGGCCCTTGGGCTTCGGCACGTATTTTCATATTTTTCTTCTTATTTCGCTGTGTTCAGGATGTGGGCAGAGCTGTGGGCACGTTTCTGTTTTACAACACAACCGCTGCAAAACAATTCCAAAATAAATGAGAAATAAAAAAAGATTTTCTTTGTTCTTGCTAATATCCTTTCATGTCCTAATTCTATGCATAATTCACTCAAGCACCACTGCTGTTAATGAGCCAGAGACCAAGGTCCAAGTTTGAATTTTGTGTTGGTAAGCATTAATCAACAATTGCTGCATATTTTGCCTTCAACTCGCTGTTGTATTTCATGCTCTTGAACGAGTGATGTTTTAGTCTGCCCTTCAGTTATTGACTTAGGATCGGAGGATAGAGGTACTTGGTAGTGCTTTGGTCATTTTTGAATTCATGATTTGCTTCTGCTAGTACAATCAGGTTGACATTTTGATTTTTAGTTAAGAAATATCTATATATGTAGCACTTAAGATTCCTGTATGATCCAGAATAGAGCATATGAATCCTAATGGTTAGTCATGCCCTTACTTTTATTCTTCCTCCCCTGTAAGAGGAGTAAAACATTTCTAGTTTCAAGTGAAATGAACCAATAACTAATCCATAGATGGTTGTCACATTTCATTTAAAATTGTTTATCATTTCTTCCCTACATTTTATTTTGCTTTAGTTTGTGTGGCAAACTGCTGTATCTGTCCTATATCTAAATAAATAACATCGAACTAGTAAAAAGGAAATTCTTTATGTTTATTCTTTACAGGCACTGATGTTGTTAGCTAGTTAGAAATTGTCACCAATATGGTGAGAATGCTAATTATTACCCGCTAAACACACACAAGTTAGTGCTTCCAGAAAAAAAACTAAGGTGCCTAAAGATGTTTGTCTTAAAACTATCTGACTTATGTGTTCCACATTATATATTATTTCCTGTGGGCCATTTATATGGATACACCGTAATAACATGGGAATGGTTGGTGATATTAAAGTCCTGTTTGTGGCACATTAGTATATGTGAGGGGGCAAACTCCTCAAGATGGGTGGTGACCATGGTGGCCATTTAGAAGTCGGCCATCTTGGGTACAACTTTTGTTTTTTCAATAGGAAGAGGGCCATGTGACACATCAAATTAATAATATCACAAGAAAAACAATGGTGTGTGTACCCTGTGTAACTTAAATTATTTTGCCAAGACTGTCTTAGGATCACAGAAAAAATGATCTCCTGATACAGTTAGCAAAACAGTGGGGATTGTTGCGAATAATAGTCAATGAGCTCTGCTGCTAATACCCTTTGACCCCCACAGTGCTTGCGTCCTTATCACCAAAGATAGTTACCGATTTCCTAACAGCATTGGTAGCCAGCTATCAGGACCCTCAGATAGATAAAAAAAAAAATCACCAGTAATCCCTTCTTTTTTTCAACTTCCAGAAGATGGAGAATGGACCAATAAACAGTTCACCTTTGTACTGTCAGTCAATGTGATGGTGGTGATGGCACAGCAAAGATGAAAGAAGCAGAACATGCAACAAGGATCGATAAGGTGAACAGGGCAGAACTAGGCCCGTTCTAAAAGCGCATTTCTTTAAAGATTGATGGCGGAATAATAAATGAAAGATGGATGTGAAAGTCCACAGCAAAAAGGGAGAACGCCTTTGGTCATTGACTTACAAGGATTAGGGAGCGACTGTTTATTGACACAACAAGCCATCCTTATCATATCTCGATCGATATTATATCACTCCAGCTACATCTCAGAGTAGTTAAACAGGTGCACTTTACATTTTGAACCCTTTTGTGATCCGCTCGCACTTCCTGCAGGCCTCATTGCTCTAATGTACCTGTTAGATAATCCGTCATCAGCATCAGACCATCGGCCACTGAGGACACATAGTAGATGGTGACCGATACTCTGTCACCTATTATTGCTTTGGAGGCTGATGTGAAGGCCAGATAGCAGCCTTATCACTATCTTATCACAGGCATCTGCTGCACAGACGATCTGCTGCTCAGGGTTGCTGACAATCAGCTCATTTTTATGCTCCCAAAGCCTTTATGTTCCGAAAGGTTATGATGACCGCCATCATAACCAAGAGCTGAAGAGGTCATTGACCAATCATCTGAGAGAAAATGCACAAATCCATCTCTCTTGCAAACACAACAGCACGCATTTACCCATAAGCTCTACAAACGTGGCGCAGACGCTGGTACGTAAACTGCATTTCTCTTGCACATATGTCTCTCGTACGAGCGGAGAAGCACAAGAGGGGGTCAGACAGTCAAGGTAAATCGATGGCTCCAGTCTGGAACAGAAGCTGCTCGGATGTTATAAACTCCATCAACAGAAAAGTATACACGTAGAGCTGTTCTGTAGCAGGAAGTACACATACATTATGTTTTTAGTGACCCAGTAAAATAGCTGAAAGATGTGGAGAAGTACAAACATTTGTGGATTTGAACAAGACACTGAATAATCAAACTTTTTACAGAGACAGAAGGATGGATTTTTACAGAGTAAACACTATTTCATATACTTTATAGTCATGTATTTCCCTTTCACAATTAAATGCCTCAAAACAGTAAGAAAAAAAATGATACCATAACTAATTTAAATTTAAACATTGCTTTAAAGACCAAATTATTACCTATATGTAAGTCCTTAGATAGTGTTATAATTGAACATTTCTTTATAATACTATCCAGTCAGGTTGGTAAATAATAAACTCCTGTTGAGCGCCAATGAACTGCTTTTTGTGTGTCCAGGAACATTACGACTACTTTTCTTTTAGTGGCGCTAATCTTATGACACTTGTAAAAGAAACAGGCTGCAGTGAAGCAGCCCTTATTTTGGAGATATGGATGGACTCAAAGCCCCCTAATCAGGAAGCCAGAGTGAAAAAGAGGTTCAAAGTCACTTCAAGAAATCAATGGACAGTAGCTCTGATAACACTTCACTACTTTGTGTTTATCTGGTTTGTGGCCTATCAACCATTAGATGGCACCACTGATGTTTTCCCCAATAAACCTTAAAGGCTGATATGCAGCAGAAAATGATAAAGACATGGGACAAAGTCTATCCAGTCCAACAACAAATGTTGTGTTGTTGGACAATAAAAAAAAGCAATGTCTTTGTGTACATCCATGTGCCGTTTCACAAGGCAGTCAGCTGATAAGGCTGACAACACTGACACTCGTATATTGCCTAATATTGCTTCTGAACATGTAGATACATTGTTACTATCTACTTGAACTCTGCTTGAGGACAACGAGAGCAAGATGTTTGATAAAATGTGAGATATGATTAGTAACTACTATGCTGACGGTGCTGTATAGACTGAAAAGCATACAGGAATATTTTTTTTATTGCATCTGCTCACAGCTGTAACACGTCTTGATAAAATGCCACTATCGTTTTCTCCTCAGTGCATCCGCCACAGTCTGTGCTTCCAAACGGTTTGTGCAGCCACAGAACTTACAGGGTTGCTTGAGGTTAATAAAACTTTTTTTAGAAGACTTTTTCACATATTGGAACAATTTGGACTGCAAAGCCCAGATGGCGTTTAATTTTATTAAGCAAGATTAATTTTCCACTCACGAGCTGACTGGCTAGAAGGCCGTTCTTGGTCCAACTATGACAGGTTGCAGTGTGTTCAGCTGGATTAGCCCTGGCATTTCATGCCACTCGTCTGTGTCTTACATAAAGAGACACTGACACGGATTCGCTCTGACAAGTGCACATGTATAAAACAGAAATTTGTCTAAACCCATAAAAGATTTCCCTTTTTTGTGAATAGACAAGGACAAACGTAAGCTTAATTATTTATGTTTATTAATAGTAAAGAAAAAGAATTACTAGAGGTGAATTCCTTTGAAAGCCCTTTCTAATTTTCTAAAGCAAAGATTAAAGTAAAATATGTTCAATATGTGTTTCCTTTTGCTATTAAAATTTTACTTATGTACTTACAGGACATTACAGGATACATTACTATCAGTCTGTGCTGAATGAAGTTTCTGACCACATCATAGGGATTATTCTTGACGATCAATAAATACTGTAAGCGTGCAGCTATCGTTTTTGCTGGGGGTTTTAAAAGTACGCAAAAACTGGTATATTCTATTATCCAAAAACGAATAAATCAAACTTTAGAACGAAAGGGGGAAAAATTCCAGCATTTTGAGATAAGAGTAGCTGATGATGTGCAGAGCCAAAGAAGTCATTGGTGTCTTGTTTTTCTGCACCTATAACTCGCCTATCATTAGAGGCCTCGGATGAGCTCCAAATAAAACAATCTTCCCACTGCCTGGAACGCATCTTAGGCTTTATTGTGAGCAAAGGTCTGCAGCAGCTGGCACTGAGAGGTCCAGTGCTGAAATAATCTTATCTGCCATCAGCTATAAATATTTGACAGAGAAGGGAGAGCGGGAGAGATGAGGACAGAGGAAAGGAGGAGGATGGCCGGGGGCGGTGAGGCGGCAGTGGGGTGTGAGAGGTGTCTGAAGGACCTTTAGCGAGTCTGGTGACAACTGTGCCTTGGAGATTTTTTTTTTAACAATTAATTAATTAAAGGCCGTTCTAAGCTGAGGATTTGCTGGTCTCTTTAAAGCAGAAACAGATTGAGATGCACTTTATGGGCATGTTTTTTGCTCTTGGCTGGCCATCTGAACTTGCACATGGCAGAGACCGTACTTCCTTTATACTATGTTCCTCATCACCATCACAGCCTCATTCTTCTTCTGTATGGAAACACAGGTGGTACCACAAATAAACACTATAAAACCGTCTGGACAGCTTTTATGTTTGTACAGCACTCCCATAACACTCCTAATCAAAGGAAACAAGCGCCAAAACACATTTCAGGTGGTCCAAGGGAATGTGTGTATGTGTATGTGTGAGCAGATTTTTGGTGGGGGTGGGGGTCATTCTATTCTTACATTCAACCACGTCAGATTTTTTTAAAAATTCATTCCATATTACCTACCGTCTTGCTCTGTTTCCCTCTCCAGCTCATGGTCCAAACCCTAACACAAAAAGAGAAGATTATAGGAAGAGTGGAAAAACAAAACTAATTACTTGAGGTATTTCAACCAGCCAATGCTGCTTAAAATGTAATTACATGGGTTTAGAGCTCTGGCTGTGGCTGGGGTGGCTGCAAATCTCACACTGGCAGACCTGTTGCCAGTGTAAAATCTGACTGGTGAGAGGAAGACCTTTGTGCACTCGGCGTCATCTAGGGCTGAACGATATATCGCATTTGCGATAATATCGCGACATGATCAAGTGCAATTTTCTAACCGCAAAGGCTGCGATTATACTCTGGACATGTCCAAATTCATGGGCTGCATCCTCCTGAGGCCGCATTTGTAGACCGATTACGTCACAGCGACGCGCCGAAGGCTGTCCAAATTACTACCATATCCCAGAATTCATAGCGCGGCCCAGCCAAACTCCAGTTTCCAGCAATGGCGGCCGCTACTAAGTTTTAAAATTACTCATACTAATCTTTCTGGGTCACAAAATAAACTTTTAACATATTTTCAGGCGAGAAAGTAGTTGTGTAAACATCAAATATCTGCTCGGTTTATCAAGATATCCCATATTTGCAAAAGTGCTTCGACGTTTTCAGAGGTGTCTGCTACCCTCCGGCTAGCTCGACAGCTAGCCGAGAGCTCGAGGGTTACTGATGCGGCCAAGAACGGCACAACTCCCGGCACATCATTTTCAGATCACCGCGGAGTTTCGCTGCTCGGGTTAAACGTAATATATAAGTCACTTAGACAACCTAAAAACGTTATTGTTGGGCTTTTTTCAGTGTTTTGTTTGTTCGTGAGTAAATCGGTTTGGCTGAGATTAAAGTTATTAGATTAGATAAAATAAAACTTTATTAATCCCCCGGGTGGGTTCCTCCTTGGTTTTCACACAGCTGACTAAACGTCAAACAGAAAACTTATTAAACAGAAGTATGAGACAGTCGAGAATTTACACCAGTGTCTGGTTATATTTTAGATAGCAAGAAGCAGACGGCCGAGTTTATTAAACTCCACCGAGACAGCGATGACGCTAATCAGAAGGCTAGACCGTCCAATTTCACGCCTTTAAATTTTAAAGGCATGTTTGTGCGTGTGTTTATACAATTGTTATTATGTTTGCACTTTATGTGTAATGTTACTGACTGCAGAGATCAGTAAGATGTGTGTATTTTTTATTTATTAGTTTTATTTATTTAATATTATTTTTTAATTGAATGACTGTCTAGTAGTTCACAGATGTCGAAAAACTGAGTGTGGTAAAGCCACTGATTTTGTTTATGTATATTTCTGCAATCTGCACATTGTACTGACTTTCATTTTAATGTTTACACCAGGGTTCCTTGTCAGCACTTTATGCTCAGATGTTTGTAAGCTAAAAATAAACTATTGTGTATGTTCAAATATACTGTTGTGATTGAAGAAGTTAAATAAAAATGTCAGTCATCAATTCATGCATCACCTCATGTCATCATAACAGAGGTCTGTCTTCCAGGAAAGAACAGTTTAAAATTAATGTAATATAGTATTGGCCATACTATATGATGTATTGCTTGTCTTTGTTTAATAATACAGAAGACAAAGACCTTAAAAAATAATCGCATATCGCATCGCAATCGCAATATTGGGGCAAAAAATCGCAATTAGATTATTTTCCATAATCGTTCAGCCCTAGCGTCATCCACTTCAGAGACAGAGTCTGACATTCTGGCGGCGACTTGAGAAAATGGACCGCTCTGACCTGACCTAATAGATTTCAGAACATAACTCAAAGCCAGTTAGCAAATTTTAGTTAGATGATTTCTTTTAAAGTGAAAGTGCTTGCTTGGCCTCATTCAAAACTAATAAAATTCACTTATAAAACTGGCTAAACAACAGGAAATATCTAGTTTGTTTAATTACAGAAAAGCTAAAGTGTTAAAACAACACTTTACCATTTTACAGGATGTTCCATGGAGGACTGTTTTTAGGCTGAGACCTGTAACAACCTGGGGTCACCACATTAAAAAGAACTAAAAAGCCTCCTAAAAATGGAAGATGTTACACTTTTCCTTTTAATTAGCTGGTTTTAAAGGAGCTAGCAGGCTGATTATGTTACCACTGAGTTAGCTGTTTTCCCTGTTCCCACTCTCTGTGCTAAGCTAAGCTAACCATCTACTGACTGCTGCCTTTTAACAGACAGAAATAAAAGTGATACCAATTTAATAAAGTTAATTAGCTGATTTAAATAATTCTCAATTTCACTTTAGGTTTAAGTGCGTAATAATCTTGTGTTTACTGCTTTTTGAGGTCTAATATACTGTGACATCTGTTTTCATGCTTTTGTACAACTCCGTCATGCACGTCTATAAAACCCTTAAAATAACCCAATATTAGCTTGAAAAGCCAATGAAATTTTTCAAATCTTTAACAACCTTTTAAAAAATATATTTCTAAAATGTATAATGTAGATTTTTTTTTTTTTTTTAAAAACACCACAACACAGGTAGCGACATTTTACAAGGAAATCTAGTCGTTTAATCACCAATTAACTACTGTAAACTGTTATCTTTGGGTGGATGCACCTTTGAACACTATTACAGGTGAAGAGACGCACACAAAGGGTGGTAAAGCCATAAAATTAGGGAAGCTATTTGAAAAAAGACAGATACCAGTGTGTATAAGGCAGAGGTGAAGGCCTTGCACAGAGGGAGCTGATAAGAGCAGCTCATCTTTCTTCAGATCACTGACAGTTGGAGGGGGCTTCTTTCTAGGTAGTTATCTGTGGCAGCTTTACTGTTTTTCAACCCTAATGATCAAAATGTAGCAAATAGATGCTGAAAATCATGACCTTAATTTGTGCGTGCAGTCATTTGTTTCTGACAACCATGAAACACATGAAACAAGAGAACAATTCTGGGAAGTGGACTGAACCAATCCTCATTCTATTTAGTCACCCTTCCTCTGATGAAAATGAAAAATATGTGGAGGTAAAAAAAGCCAACGAAGGATCTTGGAGTGGACTAATCCTTGCTGATGAGTGCCTCCTGAGCGCCTTTAACCTACATTTATTTAATTAATGTTTAGGAGTAAAAGATCCAGACATCCACCGCAGCCCAAGCATAACCTCTTTTCTAAAAAGAGGTTATGCTTTTGCAACATGCAAGTAAATCCACAACCATAAACTACTGTTTATGTCCAGGCTGTAAAAGAAAGGTGTGTTTCCTCTGCCAGGTTTACTGCGTGTCCTTTGCTTTGCTTCCATCATTTCACAGGCTTTTATAAGACTGTCCGTAAAACGAATCAAATGCAAATGTTTGGAAATAAACGCAAACATGAGCCACTGTTCTTTCCATGAATGCAAAGTTAATTATGCTCTTAACCCTCTCAGGCTCAAATTAAACGTTTTGTTGCTAATGCACAACCAAGTCCTGCAGTGGTACTTCTGAGTAAAAAAAACTCATAAAATATGTATGTGGGGTAATCAGGTTGTTAGTTTTTAACTGTTGCGAATCTGCAACGCCTGCCTCAAGAGGGTTAAACTGAGCATTTCATGCTAGAGACGTTATCGTATGTGACATGAATTTGCTCAAAACACGGGTTTCTTATGTGTGTCGGATCTGGATCAGTACTTGTTTTTAACTCTTAACACTCCCCAAATTCTACACTAGAATCATAAATGGAATATAGTGTCCACATTTACATAGAGTATCTTTCAGTAAATCATCTGCATCTCTTTTCTATCATTTTCTACTTGGCAACATGTGCGCAGGCTTAAATTAAACACGAGAAAAGAAAGAGGAAGTATGTTACCAGTTATTGGAAGTGACAAAGAAGCAAACCGCTCTTTTTCAGTCAGCTCCTGTCTCCACCGTAATGATGTATGCAGAGGGAAAATGCTCCAAAAGCAACAAAAATCAGTATTTAAAGTGTCACGGTTCTATTAGAATTGCATTAAAAACCTGTGTAAATATGCCAAGTCCCTCGACAGCCTCAGAAGTGCAGAACAGGACTTCCTCCTGGAGATTGTAGATGGAGTTTTGCAGGAGATGAAGCACACAGGCCGGGGGACTGGGAGGTGATTTAATACAGCTAGCATTTAGAACAACAAAGCACAGACAAAAGCAGACACTTGGACTGTGCTTCAAAGACTAGTGTGTTAAACACTTGCAGAAAGACATTCTTTGGACTCGTGATCATTCGAAATAGCGGGAAAAAAGAATTAGGGAGGAAGTTGAGTAGGAGGAAGGCAGAAAAGAAAAAGAAGAAGAAGAAGCCAAACACACAAAACTGTCAACCTGACGATTCCACAGCAACATGAAAGGGAGGGAGAATTTCATTGAGTTTGGCTTTAATCTGCAGAGGCCATCTTCTCATTCCATCGGCCCACAGATACACGCTCAACTGTTGCTTTTTGAATTAACGATAATTCAACGCAGGTCAGCTGGTGTCCTGTGGCTGCAAATGACCTGGTACGCAGAGATGATCCGCTGACTCAGCAGCAAGAAAGAGCCCATCTTTAGCCAGAACTCCATTCTGTCTCTCATCAGGTGGCTCAACTCAGTTCCTGTACCAGATCTAAAACTCTGGCAGCCCATTTATAGGCCTGCTGGATTGGGGCTACTGGCACCAAGATCTAAGAGCCTGTACACAATATAATGTGAAATAATAAACTTCCTCAAAGTATCAGTTCTGTAAGTCAGAGCCAGTTTTGCATGGGGTTTAAGGAGGCTTTTGTTTAAGAAATTAATGGCAGATTGTTGGGGACACGTCATTATTAAAAGCAGATCAAACATATCTGCAGTTCTGTGTGTTTGAACTGTACTCGATTACAGTCGTACCTTGGGCAACAGAGGGCACCAGCTGCATTCCTTCTGACTGTGTTACACAAAGATGGGGAAACACCAAAATGTGCTATACAAAGAAACAAATTAGTGGTTTGAAAAGGTTTTCCTCAGTAGGGAAAAAAGAAACATAGCAAATAAAAAGACAATGACATTTTTTTGTCTCCTACAACAAATGATGATGATTTCTTTTGAAAAAGAATGAAAGTTTGTAGACTGAGCTGCCCTACAGCTCTCTCTGTCCAGGAGCTACAGAGGTATTGTATTTCTTTTCACAAAAATGTGATTTATTTGAATACGGAGGAATAAAAGGCATCTTACACGTCCTTCAGTAAATCAGCCTTGGTTCTAAATGCTACTGCAGCGAGCATGCTGTGTTTTTCCCTCTAATTATTTTACCAGTCCCACTTGCTTGCTTTCTGAGTGATTAATCAAAGTTACGAAAAGCCAACCATCAACTGGGGCATGTTTCGCATTTCCTCCTGCTCATGGAGGATCTGTCCAGGGCTGGGCTGCTTGGCCTTATTACAAGTTAATTGAAACCTTGTTTAGAAATACCAAGGTCAACATTTCCAGCCATGTTATCCCAATTAGTCTGCAATGAATCCTTTTAAACGAGGGGTATTGAGTGGCTGACCCGATGTGCTACTTGAATTCCCGATGGGACACCCACATTCAGAGCCTGGGAATGAGAGAGGGTGGCTGGAGGGAGTGACACCAGCGAGAGTGATTCAAGGCAAGGAGGGTGCTGGGTCCTGCTGCTGCCTTGCTTCTCTAGTTCCAGTATGACTTTACATGTGTTCCCTTTGAGTGTAATAGTTTTTGTAGCGCACATCTAGACAGATCTACACAGGTACTTTGATTGCACAACATTTTCTTACAAATTACAATCCACTATATGAAGGGATTTGACTGCTGGGGGAACCCCAAGATCAAGAATAGCAGTGCAGCATAGGAAAAGGAATGATGGTATGTGAGCTACAGTATATGGCTGATTTCCTAAGACACTTATAAAGCTAGTATAAAAGTAGAATTGAGCAAGTGAATCGAATGTAACCAGTCCAACATAGTGCATCACTATAAATTTTATCAGACTGACCCATTTAGCCTGCCTTATACCACCTGGTATTTCCATGTAATCTATGAAAAACACAAAATTAGTATACTTCCATTTGTTTAATGAAACATTTCACAAACGCATAATTCAACAAGACATCACGTAGAGATCCAAAATCTAATTAAAAAATTTAGATCTTAATGTCGTAATTCATTTTATAAAGTGTATTAAATTTGGCTTGCGCAGGAGTCTTTACCGTTCCCGTCCTTTCTACTCTTTTTACATCTTTTTCCATTTGTCGGTGTTGAGCATTAGCATTTTGGTCTCTCGCTGGGAAATCCTGCAGCTGTACATTTAGCCCACATTTTGTGACAAACTGCACAGACGCAGGTTGTGTGTTTGCTGATATTTGTTCAGTTGCTTGGAAAGTCAAATTTGATTTTCCAGGCACTTAAAAAAGTTACTTCCTTTATGCTCAATCCTTTTCTTTAGCTAGCTAGACCCAGAAGTACCACAACCTCAACTTTACATCTGCACCGTGAACGCATTACAGGGATGAGGGGGGAAAAAGGGTTGTTGTGACTGCAAGATATTGCTGTGTCTTTATTTATAGCTGCAATTAATGCCAGACTGCTGGACATGACAAATAAACTCATTCTGATTAACCTATCTACTGATTAACCTATCTATCAGATTTACAATACAATACAATACAACTTTATTTGTATAGCACGTTTAAAAGATCAGCGGTACACCAAAGTGCTTTACAATAAAATTCCAGATTATGCAGCTGACTCATACATGCAAGGACTGAGCTGACATGGGTATGATTTGATCTCAGTGAGTGCCAGCCCCCCCACCCCCCCACTTATTGGGTAAGTGGAAGAGAATGGATTTAATCACTCATTACCTGAAGGTGCCATTCCAGATTGTTCAGGCCTACCTTAACCCCTGACTGTAGACGCTCCATCTACCCGTGCCTTCCATTCTCTTCCACTTACCCAATATTCCGGATCACAGTGGGATGGGTGGGGGGCTGGCACTCACTGAGATCAAATCATACCCATGTCAGCTCAGTCTTTGCATGTATGAGTCAGCTGCATAATCTGGAAAATCAATGTACAAAATAACCACTAAAATAACTGAAACAGTATTTGTTTACATGACAAAAGAGAACATAAGGCAATCGTGTGCCATAAAGGTTTTCATGCGGAGTTTTCTTCCAAGCAAAGGCAATATCGGCTGATTTCACTGATTAGAGAAGAGGAAAGAAGACAAAGTAATCATTGAAATCAGCTGTTCACAATGAAAAACAGCACCCTCGCAGCCTGCAGTGGCACATGATTGCACAACATTGTTACAGAGTGTGAAACAGGTTTCTGACATGTTAACCATATTCTTGTAACTAGAAACTTATCACATGAACTACAGGTCATGTCATACTGAATTTGTAGTGATTATGAGTTTATAATGCTATTTCCTTTACTCCTGAAAGCTCTGATTTCTCCCACTTGGGGCTTAAAAAATGGTAATGCCTGAAGAATTAAAAACGACAGATGCTTCACAACAGCTAACATCTACATATCAGTGTTATTAAAACAATACTTCATGGATATAGTGTTTTATGGTTGGCAAACTGTGATTTCTTTTATCAGAAACAACTTTGTGATAATGCAGCCATTAAGGTTATTGTTCAAAGTCAATATGAGAATCCTTCCCATTTCTGCTATCCATCCAATATGATGAAAAAAATCAATATTATTACAGTAAAACATGTGTAGATGTTTTTAAAAGCATCTTAAAAGCCGGAGGAAACGTAGAACGTAAATTTGATGCTGTCTGTGTCGTCTAATCAGTTCTGTGGATTCATCCTGTTAGGCAGATGACAGAAGAATGGCCAATCCACATGACTGTGGGCCCTTGAAGATCTTTTGTTTATGCTTGCTAGTTAACAGATGCACATACAAGGAAAATAAAAAAAATGTCTGCAGTCATCAAAGCCATCCATCCAAGAAAATTTGTGAGATCTAATTTGGTTTTCTTTAGGGGTAAATTCAAACTGCAGCATGATAACATACACTTCATTTACATATTTACAAATTACGATCAAACACATAATGCAACTGAAGCTGATCTCAAGTGAATACGTGGTGAGAAACTATTATGCTGCCAGAGGAAAAATCATTAACCTTCATCCCCTTGACAACGAGTTCATGCCATAAAGGAAACTCGTCAGATGGTTTCCACTGCACCAGGCTGTCAAATGTAAATTTGCTGCTTGATCATTCAGCATTATTTCAATTCCTTTTATCCATCCAATGTTGATCCATATGAGGTTTGATGGGTAGGGGTTACCAGTTAACCTAACCCCACTAACTGCATGAGGGCGATTCCATGCAGACACAGGGAAAACATGCAAACTCCACGCAGAAAGGCTGGAGGGTGAACTGGAGGCCAAAGCCTTCTTCCTGTTAGGCACCAGTGTTAACCACTCATATAATAAGATATATATTCATATTATGCATTTAATCATTGAGAAAATCCATATATGAAAAGGCAACACGGGGCAGCTGGACATGGAATCATATTCAAATGCCATGATGACATTATTTGTATTTACAAGCCTGAAGTGTTGAAGTGAAAGCTGAAATGTGCATTTCTAAAAGCCCTGTGAAGTCACATTCCATCATTGATGAACCCCACCAGAGTTTGCTTGCATGCTGCAAACACACAGAGCGCAAACACTCTGATGCCTGATTACATTTCTCAGAACAAGTTTTTGCATCTGGAAAGGAGGAACCCAGCCATTTCTTAAAAATATCAGCCAGATTCTGTTAGGCATTTTCATTTGATTGCACTCCAAGCAAGAGAAGCTGTTTGATATCATGAAGTACATTACTCAATGCTGCTAGAGTATCATGTAAGGGAGCAAAAGCGATTCTTACAACACAAACATGTGGCTGATTACCGCTTAAAATGTTCAGTAAATTCTGTGCATTTGGAAGGGCACAGAAGGCAGAACTTACCAGTGCTCATTTGTTTAACCGCAGTGATGTTTTGCAGGGATTACTCCCTCTGAATATAAAATCTAAGCAAAAAAAACAACATTTACCGCTTTTTAGGTATGACTTCATAGCTCATGTTTTAAAAATGAATTCTAAACAGGAAGGTGTCAAGAAAAATGAGGGTAAATGGGTACGAGCTCAATGAGCTATACCACTTCAGTGTTATTGATGTTAACTTCTTAAAGCAAAATATTTTTGCTGTAATTCTTCTTCAGTCGAGCGAAGCCAGAATCTTCCAACACAGCCTAGACGCTACGGTGTGAGCAGAAACACCGCATGGAGGGCATTCCAGCAGCAATCAATATCTAAAAGACTCCTATGTGAGTAATAGTAAGGAGTTATAATTACGCAGTTATGGGGAGCTCCCTGCTGTGGTTTCACAGCTTCCAAAAACACAAGCAGGCAGTGTCATTACCTCTCCTTTAAGCCAGCTATGTCGAACACCCCTGCTTCGCCTTTCACTGCATTTCCACTCCAAATACACAGATCACTGCGCAAGGTTAAGAAAGCAGGGCCTGTGTATTTTGGCAGGTGGAATATATTCTGAAAGAGCAACAAATCTGCTATATTTAGTTTTTGATGGCTGAGGGAGCGATAGGAGCCAAGACATGCGACGGTAAACGACAGGACCAAAGGAAGGGCAGTGCGGCATGACAGGGACACAAGAGATACACGCCACATTCTTGCAAAGCTTAAAGCTTCTCTGAAAATTGCCGATCTGTCATTTATGTTGCTATTGAAGGGCGTGCAGCACATCCTCCAGAGCTGCCAGATAGTGACAAAATCAGGGTTGACACCTCTTTTTCCTGCACAAAGCTCCACACTGCACCGGCCCGCTACAGTCGAGCGTTGAAGCAGCAGCTGGCTGTCCTGTGCGAGAGGGAGGCTAATCTTGTTTACATTCAATCTGCTATTTCCTGCCCTCTGAAACCTTCAGAGAGCAAAGTCATGTAATACTTGTATTAAAAATAAGTGTAGCAGAAATGGGCCTACTGGCAGCATGCAGCAAGAGGCTTTTGTGGCCTGGCCAAGAGGGCTTGCGGCACAAAAAAAAGCAATCGATACACCCAATATTCCAGCACGTACTCTCAAGTAACAATAACCCACATTTAGACCTACACCACAAGTCCTCGATGTGCTCCAGAGAAAATAAGGAAGCCTACTTTCTGTGTCCATGTCAATTCGAGCAGGGCCGGTGAATATGATGAAATGTAACATTTGCTTGGATATGTGTGTGTGTGTGTGTGTGTGTGTGTGTGTGTGTGTGTGTGTGTGTCTGTGAATGTCAGCGTGTGTATCCTAATGCCAGGTAGAGAAAATATAATAACATGATCGTTTCACATTGCACAGCACAAGCGTTACATTCAGCAGATCCATCACAATGCCTCAGAGTGACAACTTGTGATTTTTGTATTATGATGATTAGGAGCACTTGATGGTTATATTAAGAAAGACAGCAACGGTTAAACTCAGCTTGAATTAGACATAACAGGTTATGTTTTTTGTAAATCAGCGGGATACTGGGTTTAGTGTCATTACAACTTCCATGTTCTTTATAGTGCTCTTATATCAGAGTAGCTCTGCCTGGGGCCTTGTAAATGTAGTTTTCTTCTTCTTCTTTTTTTAAGCTAGATTTTTGTTTGGCTGACTGCTGCTTGTATCCCCCCCTCCCCCTTTGCAACAGATGCAGGCTGTATTAGAGGAAAAAGCTCTGCCAGAAATTAAGGCCTTCAGGAAACCACCAGCCAAAACTGCAGCCATCAAGGCCCTCTGGTGTGTTCCAGGATGAAACAACTGAAAATTTCCTAAAAAGGTGAGAAACAGTTCAGTGCATAAGAGAAACTAACATCTCACCGTAGGAGCAAGCAAGCGTGCGTGAAGTGCCCACAGCCCAGAGGACATGAAAGACGCAGAGAAAGAACAGCAGTGCTGCGGTGGTGTCAAACTCAGTTCCTCACCAGCTAGAGCTAACCATAAATGAAAACTATGGCTGGGAATACACCTCCCTCAGGTGCCATATGCCTTTGATTTTTCCAGAACTGCTTACTTTTGCCCAGAATCCCAAAGCTCTCCTCCCTCTATTCATGGAAGTTTGCTGGATTTATGGAAGGTCTGGTACCTTAGCAGCACTTTCCTAATGAAGGCCCAGACCCACACACACAGTACATGCACATGTGGACCGATGCACAAAAAAGTAGATGTCTGAAACCAGCTGCAGCCGCTACAGTTGCCATTCTTGCAATAACAAATAAAAAGGTAAGTTAAGGAAGAGTTCACAACATGTCAGTGATGATTTTGTATAAGTACCTTGAAAAAAACCCCACAAAACTGATAATGTAACCGTCAAAGGAAAGGAAATGGGGATGAAATAAGGCAAAAGCACAACGGAAAAGCGTGTTCTTTTTACGGAAACTAACTTTCAAACTGAAACCATGCAATCACCACATTAAAGGGCTCCCATTCTTTAGACAACCACTGGTATGCAGTGTGGATGCCAGGGCAGTGTTTTCCATTAGATTTCTCTGTTTTTTCAGTTGATCTGGCAAATTAACTTACAACAGGCTGAACACAAGATGCAGCCTGGAAAGGAGCATAGCAGCAAATTGCATTTATCAAAAACACTCACTGGGACTGTTTACTTTATGTGATCTAATAAAAAAAATGCTCATGCTGAGAGTGTTTCAGTGATTGCACATGGATGTAAGAACAGTAAGTCCCAAGTACGCCCACCGAGACCACATGAAGAGGGGCTACATTTAAAGTTCATCACCTTCATTTATTTGCCACTTCGCTTATTCATGGTATCTCTGTGAGACATTTTTTCCCAGACTGGCTTGCCTGATGAGAATGCGATTGCTCAAGCTCATTGTTGCATTCTTTAAGGATAACGAGGCTTATAAAAGCCATATGTCATCTCCTCGCTGGTCATTAAACATTGCTAAATTTACACATACTATACCACTATTGATTCCACAAATTACATATTCTTTTGAAGGCTAACCACCAGTTTTATAGAGCCCTGTGAGTTCAGGAAGAGAAAAGACAACGTTTCAGGCAAGCATTCCCCGCCACCATTTAACCCTCCTTAAATATCATCAGAACTGCTTTAGATTCTTTTTTAAACTGGCTGCTTTAGCACAGTTTTCCTTCCAACAATGAAGATTTCTGTGTAAAAACAGAAAACACACCTACTTGAGATGTTAGGAATTCCTCAGTTTCTCTACAGCTGCCTCCAGAAACATATAAGTACCACTGCTCGGGCTTTTGGATGCCATTTCTCTTAAGGAGCCAATATGACATCTTACAAAGAACAGCTCAGACGGATATTTTTTTCCCTTGTACTTCATAAGATGCTGTGTCTATTTTTCTGTATGAGAAAAAGGCCTCCAAATAGACCAGTGGAGCCTGGACAAGGACAACGATGACCCTGTAAAAGGCATCATCATTACACACTTATTATCCAGTCCTTCTGTCCTCCCTCACAGCCTTGACAGAGACGTGCATGATGAATTTTGCAGATTCGTTGCCTATAAGTGAAAAAAAAAATCTCCCAATGCACTTTTATTTTTAAATTATTTCTGTGTTGTATATGTTAAACCTGTATATGTTTTAAATGGTTTATTGTACTATATACATATATATATATATATTCCAGCCATGCTAAATTGAAACCTGAACACCTTCCCTATAGCTGTACTTTGTTCCCAGTGTCTTGGTCCAGCTCAGCTCTAGCCAGTACAGATTCTTAAGGGTCACAGTCCTGCAGTTTTTATGGATCTCTTTAAATCATCAAGTGCTTAGCAAAAATTGCTAAGTGTCCAAAAAGTAAAACAATGCAGCCAGGTAAGTAATGGGGCGCTTATGCTCTATAGACTAGAGACCACCCAGCAAGCGGCAGCCGACCCAGCCTATTTGCAGCTGTAGGTTTCTAAACCAGGGGAAGGATCCCCGAGCACTGGTCATCAGCTCTGGTTAGAAACATCCCCAGAGTCTTCAGAAGATGAACTGCCTTTAATTCAGCAAAAAGAAAGCTGATGAAGATTAAGTGAGTTGTGCTTTCTCTCTGTGTCATCTTCCTCTCCCATTATTTTTGCATCTAAAAATAATAATTTGACATTTTTACAGGTCCCTTAGGGGAAATTCCCTTATCTACTGGCCTTCTCCACAAGGAGGTCAAAGTTCAGGATCAGTCAGAGCAGCACTCCTGGAACTGGTAACGACTCCACATCTTGCTCAAGGACACTTCAGTAAGGTGGAAGCATGCCAGGGTGGAGCTTGAAGGATTCTGCTGCTGACTTCTCTGACCTCAGCAGTACTTGGACTATTTCAGTGCTTTGCTTTGTTTGGGCTTTTGTATCATTTGCATATTTTGCTCTCCTTTCTCATTAAAGTTGTTAAACCACAGTACTGTATATCTCCTGGCCACAGCAGCCACAATTCATCGTCCACAAAGAGTTCTCTACTAACCCCCCCCACGGGGAGCTAAGAGTTGCTCTCTGACCCCCCTCAGAGGAACACTGGCCAATCGCTATGGAGAGACAAAAAGAAAAAGATGTGCATTGAAGATACGCCAGTGTGGGAAAAGGAAAATGTCCTCTGTAAGCAGCAAGCGCCCAAACCACAAACTTCTGTTGGAAACATGACGATGGCTCATAATGGGAATTAACTGCACAGCCTGAAGAGTCTAGCTTCTCGTCTTCTATCCTGAGCATAGTGTCCCTCTGGCAGCTCTACAGTGCTTTCTTAAGGTAAACCTAGATTCTGACAAGATTAAAGCTCATGAGGGGATGTAAAAGGTTTGTGAAAGCTGCATTCTTTGGATGTGAAATGTAAGCAAAAGCTGTGTGGAAATAAACACTTCCAAATTCTATTGCTCCCAGCTTTTTGTTTTCCATCAGAAAGGTTAATTCAATAGCAGTGAAACCACTGTGGACAGAAATTATTATCATATGCCATATTCTCCAAGGGAGACCTGATTTTATTATGTTGACTTTCAGAGAGTGGAAGGCCCAGTGGAATCAAAGCTCACCGTCAAATGTCCAGCCAGGCCAGGATCAGCCAGTTTCGCATGACCTTCCCTGTCACAGAGTATATTCCCAGCTTTCATCTCCCGGTGGATTTTCCTCATAAAATGCAGATAGCACAGGCCCTTTAAGGTTGATTTGAGGATGTAGACTATCTCATCCTCGCTGAGCTGTGCAATGAAAACACACAAGGATTATTTTTCCAGTGATTAGGAGGCTCCGAAATTTCAGATGGTGTGCGGCTCCTCCAGTTGGTGCAAATTAAGTTGCTTTGCAGTTACACGGCAACAGGTGCTGCTGCTGTTGCTCTGACGTCTGTCTTCATTTTAGACATTATAAAACATGTGGAAGGATGCAATCATGTTTGAAATCGTTCATCCAGCAGACTCTGATTTACTGTCACACTTCAAAGATTCACAAGAAATATACTCCTTAATGTGTACTGATGTTTAAGTGAACTGAAAATGCACCTTTGTTCTGGGGGGTTTTTTTTCTTCTCACAGTCCACTCCTCAGTGTCACTCACTGTCACAGCCTCTAAACCTTTATCCCATTTTGAGCCACCCAGTCGTGCAATAAGTCAGCCCTTTAACAACTCAGGCAGCCAGTTGCACAGACAGTAAGCCAACCAGTCCAACAGTGGCAAACAAGTGTGAGAAGGTTTATGAATCAAACATCCCCTGGCCGCACAGGACATGAGTCACACACACCAGAGTGGCAGGGGCAGAAAGCGAAACAGGCAGAGATGCATGGAAGAAGGGGAAATTCCCATTAAGGGATAGCCAAGGAACCAGGCTCAGCCAGGCGCGCCGGCAGAATGTGCACTTCATTAGTGGGAAAGTGCCGGAGAGAACCAAGCTAGGCCAAGTTCTTTGAGGCTCGGGAAAAGCTAATAAAAGTCAAAGCCAAGGAACCATACAAGTACACTTGAACCCACAGATGGAGCAAGGCAGCAAAGGCTTCATCAGAAAATCAGTGGTCAGGTTTGTTGGTATATGTGACATCATCCATGAGAGTCAACAGAAAGATGGGCCTTCAGGACTTCAGAGGAGCATATCACAAACAGCAGTCTTAAATTTGCTTGCTCTAGCAAAAAGAAAAAAAGAAAGAAAGAAATCACAGACTCCATGGAAAATTTTGGAGAAGCTGATGAGTCCCTTCATTCTCTACACTATCTAAAATCCAGCTTTTGCTTGCTTCCTATCTTTACAGCTGCACTGGAATCGCCTTGCTTGACTTACATCACTACAGTGCAGACCGGGACCCGTGAGCTATAGGTTAACACAGCCCCAGCAGCCACCCAGCTGTCTGAACTGGGAGAGCTCACATAAAACACAAGCTGTTTCATTGCCTTTACGCATACGGCTACACTTACACCACACATTGGTGCTCTGACTTATGTTAAGAAACTTTCTGTTGCAATACCGCAAAGACCTGTAGCGAGAGTGAGAATCATAAAGAGGAAGAAAAGGGAGCAGAGATATGAGGTGGAAGTTGAATATTTATGGAATTCAAAAGGAGCTGGAATGAGAAAGGCTTTCAAAAGGTGATTTCCGAAGACAGATGCCGAATTTGAGCATGTGATTCACCGCATCTTCTATTTCAAGAAAGAAAGCACACGCTATGATTCACAGATTCATGCAGACACACACTGAAAGGCCCAGAGAGATCAATAACAGTTGATGTTTTTGTTGCTGTGTACAAGAAAAAGAGAGGATGGCTGAATATTTATAGGCAGGATCCCCCTGTCCACCAGCGAGGCCGGGCCCAGGCTTGCAGCACCTGGACAGTTACAGATCCCCACAGTCTACTTCAACTTCTTGGACGCACCTTACACCACGGGAGCCTGCGTTACCTCTTCTCTCCAGCCAGCAAGAGTCCTCTGCTTCCATCTCCCTGCATGCACTTATCTAGTGTTTATTCTCTCAAATAGTAACAAAAGGACCGGCCGCAGAGAACTGTATCTTTTTACAATGTGGTGACATCACTTGTAAAAGTAGTGGGGTAAACACACAGAGCTTGGGCTCCTGGTTTTCCAGGTTTACAGTTCCCCTCCTGTCCATCTAGCGGGGCCCAGTGTAACCCCTGGTGATCCCTGTACTGCTGTCTGACTCCTGATTGGGGTCAGGAACATTGCTCACATTGGTTTCACAGCCCAATTAAATCACTCTGGTGGACACTGTTGTACAGTGCTGTTGATTCAGTCAGTGAGGAGGAGCTGGGAAAAACTTATCTTCATTTTGCACCATAACACAAAGCATATGAGCATATGAACCTTTAGCACTTACAGGGTGAGTGAAAAGATAATTGAGATAATGAAAAATAATATCATCCAATTTATCACAAAGAAAACAGGGACCAGCTGGAGTCATAAAGGGAAAGGAAACAAACAAAATCCTTATGAGGGCCACGGAGAATATATGAATGGATAGTATTTTATGTTATTACTGAATGTGCAATAAAAGCCTCAAAGCTCAAGCTATCCATTGAAATGTCAAATGTACCATCTAAGTCAATTGAGTGTAAGCCAGCAGTTAAGCTTGTCACTTCAATATGAGCTCAGACATCTGAGCGTAACACCGCTATAACAGCGAATTTCTGGTTACCCACACTTGGCCTGAAAATACCAATTATGCTGCTCATATGGTTGTGTTTAATCAAATCTGTTGATATTTTCCTCCATCGCCTTATGTTTTCTCAGATGAACAATGTGACTGGACAGTTTCCAGACAAGAATTCCACTGACAAGGAAATCCGCCCACCTCGGATGTGGTCTCTAACTCAGTGCACTGTTGGTTGTTGGAATGGTTGGATCTGGGATGAAAGTGAATGACAGGATGGGATTAATTTAGGTGATAACGGTAAGCTGCAGCTCAGTCACTACATCAGTAAGATTGAGTGCTGCGTTGTGCATTTTACATTTAAATTGAGCATCCCTGTTGTATTTGTACTGCAATGGCTGCCACAACGTATCCCTGTTTAGCTGGAGCGAAGAAAAAGAGAATGGGTCTTGACTTTAGGTAAAACCAGGGAGGATCAGCTGATCTTCAGCTGTACAGTCAGAGACATGGAGCTGGTTTCTGCTAGTTACTGGGCCACTGCGCTGCAGTCAGCGCTGTAATGAGGAGCATTTGTCTCTGCTTCCTCGCTGCGGTCACTTTGACAGCATCTGTTGACTGTTGCTGCGCCCCCCTTTTCCACCAACCCCAACCAAAAGTCCCAGATACACAACAGCTAAATAAAAACACACAAATTAGCCATGTGGACCATGGTAAACATTTCCAGCTTCACAGTCCAGACCAGCTGCAGCTCCACAATGTTACATGCGCTGCTATACAGCACAAAGCCTACCTCGCAAGCTCCTCCAAGGGAAGACCTTTAACCTGAGTAGCCTCCATAGATTACAGAAAAGAGTGGTACCATGCTTACCATACCATGTTTTTAACCAGCAATGGCTACATCCAGTAAAGCTCAACATCTGGATTTGGAGATTTGCCTCTAGGGACATGGGGGAGAGAAAGTCCAATATTAAGTCTTGTTTCGCTCTTTGGTTTTGTTCTTCTGTATAAGATTCAGAGAGCTTCTTTGTCTGCTGCAGTGTCTGTTGATAAGCAGGTAGTATACAGCAAAAAGAGGGAAAAAAGCTGCAGATGCCATAGACCCAAGGTGAACCGCACAGGTCAGTGCTATATACATAAAAATTGAATTGAACTTAAGGTGCAAATACATTATAAACTTGGACGGCTCAAAAGTGTTTTCATATCTCAGCTGCATGTATTGTTACAATAGAGTAAAATTTTGTGCAACCTCCCTTTCAGTTTGCTTCAAACTGACCTGCACAGGTTACCTTGTACTACCAAATCTACTGTGCCAAATTCTATAAAAAATCTGTTGCCTTTATGGAATCATTTAGAATTACCAAGTGCAATATTACCAGAGGGGCAGCAATCAATTCCCATGTTTAAACCAGTAATGCATCCACCATAAGCGTTAACAAAGATTTATAAATCTAAAAAGTCAGAGTAATTGTGGATATGGACCTTTTATGGTATTTTTAACAGCTCCCAGTGCTGTGGAACCAGGCTCTGGATCCCCTAGAGCCTCTAACTGCAAGCCCTCCGTGAACATCCCGGGGACTGCATTCCCTTTCCCTTTTTCTGCTGGTAGTGCTACACCACATGTGAAATCAATACCACATCATTTATAGCCAGTTCTCACTTGTGCCATCAAATCTGAAACTTATTGCCAAAAGTATTACTATTTTTTAATACTCTCTCTTCAAAGATAAAACTCACTTTATGAAAAGCAAGAGGGAAAAAAAGAAAAAGATAAGAAACCATAGCTCCAAGGAACAAAATGACAGAATATTTAAAGGGTGTCAAAGAGTGCACTTTCGAATGTATCAGTGCCTATTAATGCCGTTCCTGTTTCATTCTTAGTAGTAAATGAATTCTTGAGAAGCGTTTCAATTTCATGCCTAAACGGCAAGGGCGTGTGATGAGAGCGTCCAGAGCGTTAAGCTGGATATTCAGGGTCCTCCACCAGCTCTAGGCCCTCTCGTAGGTGTTTAATAATAAAGCCTCGGTTCATCCAGCTGAGCAATTTGACTGAGATTATGTGCTTCACAGACCAACCCCAGGGCCCTTTAACTTTCATAAAACATAATCCTGGAACACACTTACACCATCCATCATACTGACACCCCATGCGTATGCAAAGACACATTTTTTTGTTTTACAGTGACAGGTGAAATTCAAGGCTTTTAGCAAATATTAAATCTGTGAAAACATACAGACAGTTTTCTTCACCTGTCTCATTCAGGACGGTGCAGCAACAAGCATGGCACGGCTGAGCATTTGCTAAAGTCTGAATGCGAACCTCCACTTATGTGAGAAATCTGTGATTTGTGAGCAGTTTTAACGTGAGCTCACACCTCTCTCTGCAAGCCCCTCAACGTCCAATTACAACATTCAAACGCCGGCGACAAGAACCTGTTTCCATCCAAAAGAGTAAGAGGGGAATGTAGTTCTCTTTCCTCTGTGGTATTGGGAGTATTTTACCAGAACCTGGGCACCGCTCAAAAGTCTATGTAAGGACACAGTTGCTGGTTTTTCTGCGCATTTCCACTCCCATCAGACACAGCAGCACACAACACTCACTCGATCTTGCCACAGGAGGACTTTTTCCATCAACTTCAAACAAATACTCAAGTTGTGACTCGACTTCCCCCTGGTTTTACGACAAAGCACCAGTGTTGGTATAAAACAGGTCATTGGGACCTCCCCAGGACTAGTTTGGTGGAGTCGTGCAACCTGCCAATATCCACAGCCGCCCAGGAGCCCCCCTCCCAACCCCCCACACCCCCACCTGACCAATAACTCCACTCTCACCCATATGTCGTAAACAGCTTAAAACCCTATTAAAAGCACAAATACATTTCAGAAACTAAGTGGACATTTATAAAACAATATTTCCTGTCTGTGAGTTGACTGCATGACTGTGGTGACTGTGTGACTGTATGGATGCAGAAGCTTATAATGTATTCCTAGTGGTGGTCAAACTTTTCCCTGGCTACAAGTTGTGAACATGCATCCTATAAATGCATCAGTAAAAGACGGTGATTTACTGGGCTGGAAGGGAAGTGATTACGAGTGACTGATGAGAGAGCAAAAGCAACCTCCCTAAAGACTGCACCTGTGTATATTAACATTTACTTAGCGTGTGTGTACGTGTGCGAGTTCGTACGAGTGTGCGCCGACGTAATAATGCCTGAGAGCGTTTTTGTGTGCTTGTGCGTATGCGTGTGTGGGTCCTCGCGCTAAATGCAACCATACAGGCATCCGAGCTATTAATGCAAACCACAGAGGAGCAGAAATCCATCAATAACACAAGAGTCCATTCAAAAAAAAAAAAAGATGTTATTTTAGTTCAAAGAGTAGGCGGGAAATCACAGGGGGAGAAGCAACAAGGCTGGACTCCAGCCAGAAAGGATATTTTTAGTCAAAGAAAAACAATTCCCCTTTTCTATCTTTTATGATAGTAATGTCTTGGTGAGTCCCTGGCAGAAAAATGATAACACGCTGAAGAAATATTGCTCCATGTGGGTACATTTAATTAGATAGTCTTATGCTCATATGAAAATCTGAGAGAAGTGCCTCTGTCCCAAAGGTACTTCACAGCCAAAGGTCCTTTTTGTAACAGTGTCAAGATCTGCTCTCATTCTTTTCTTTTTCTTTTTTTTTTTTTAAGTGGAAAGCCATTTCCTGACTCTCTTTGTAATGCACATAAGTCTGGCACATCACAAAGGGAGAGAAAGGCAAGGGAATAAAGAAATTATATGAAATCACACAGGATGAATGTTATTGTTGTTGCTGTTGATGTGGGAAAATGACTTGGTCTATTGCATTATTCATTCCTCTTCCAACAACTTCACAGAGATTTTTTCGAGGAGGCTTGATTTCACCAAAATCACGACTAGTAGTCTTGATCAACAGTTTTTTAAAGCCATTCCTCCGTTTCTCCATTCCTCAGTTCGGCCCTTTTCACTGGCCCATTTCTCCATCTGCTTCTTCAAACATCTGCAGCCCCTTCCATTCTGCAATTCCTCCATTCCTTCATCTTCCTATCCATCAAACCTCTCTTTTCTTTGTCCACCCAAGCTCTGTTAAATCTCCCCGTGCTTTAATCACTCAATCTTTGCTCCATTTCCATCTTTCCATCTCACCGCAGGTAAAGGACTGACTGAGCGGTCGCTGGGACCTTTTAAAAATGTCACTTCTGACAGACTGGATGAGACACTGCACCGCTGTGTTGATTTATCCTTCCAGCGTGCTGCAGTAACTTTGTTAACGTCTCTCATCAGCCTATTAACAACACTTGAGCACGGCCAGGAAACAGGTGCTGGGAGAGTTTTACTGTCCATCACCTCACCAGCAGGAGCTGATCAGCAGAAAAGGAGTGCAGGCATAGTTACATCAGAGGAGCCAGTGCTTTGAGCCCACAAAGACACAACTTCAATAAAAAGCAGTAGAATGTGCGTTGCTTGTTTTAGTGGAAATCAGCGTGTGAGAGAAACCGTGACAGAAAGGAGACTGAAAGCAAAGTTAGAAGTTGCATAAAGTTGTGTGAATGGCTGTGTTTGTGGGCTGTTTGCTGAGATTTTGCACTTTTCAAAGAGAAGCGCACATTTCCTTTGTGTTTCATTAAGCTCTAACCGTCGTCGCCAATATGAACTTTTGTTCCATTAAATACATTTTTGATTTGTGGCAGATTTTGACCAAGAAAGGCCTGAAAGATGAGGTGCCAATCAGTCCCTGTTCAGTCAGAGAAGTGGTAAAGCAGCAATGATGCAATGGTTGAAGTGCAACAAGGCATAACAAGCTTTTCTTTTTTCTTTTTTTTTTAAAGCACCACAGCCCTTACACCAGCAGAGCAGCTGAATCCAGAAATCCCCACCCGGCAACAAAAAGGTCATGGCTTTCACAGCTCAGCCATGAAGAGCTTCAGAACGTTCTATGAGAAAATACCATTTTCATGACGAGAGTGTACAACAATGCAAAAATGCAGTGACCTTGCAGCGGGGAGAATATGCTCGAGACAGTTTGATATGACCCTCTCTGCCTATATTGTAGCGGTGGAGGAAGCGGAGCCCAGAGCCTGCAGGGTAATGTTCACCTAAACCAGCTCTCCTGCTGGCTTTTTACACACATACACCAACACAGCTGTGATGAGGTGGGGAGTGGTGTGGCTTGCACAAATCATCATTTTTGTCTTAGTTTCCTTAATTTCAATCTCCAGTTTTTCCATGTTTCTGTGGAAATCTTTCCATTCCAGCATTTTGTAACACTCCTCCTGCCCTTCTATCATTTAATCCTTAGGCTGTCAGTTAGTGCTTCAATTTTTCTGCTTCTAGACAGGTACCAAACAGATACAGGCATTATAATTTGCTCACAGTCAGTTAAAAGTCTCAGTTAAGTGTTAAATGGACCTTTAATGAATACTGACTAATATAAAGACTGACATAGTGCTCATTTTTAAGTCAAACCCGTTGAGTTGACAAAGATCAGATGATCTATCAGACATTTTTGAGGCACATTTATGATCATATACAGATCCCTCTCCTCCTCACTTCCCTGCTTGCCATCACAGCAGACAACAAATAACTGAAAATGTCATCTTCGTGGCAGAGAGCTCCACAGAAGCACCCGGCCAAGCGGAGGAACAGACAAGCCGAGGAAGCTATTTGCTGACAAATGGGATTTGGTGTTGGGCTTGAGCAGCTTTAACTGGTGGGTTTTATTGGTTGATGGAGCACAATATCATGGCGGTTTTCTTCTCTATGCCTCTCTGGTAGCGTGGATAACATTGCAGGGAGTAAAGGCATTTGGTCACGCAAAGGTGCTGTTAAACAGATGGCAGGAGACCAGTGAAGAGAGTGGCACTGGACAGCAGATGGAGAAAACATCATGCGGAGACCAGAAGAATGCAACACATATATATCTGAGACTCTGCCAGCATATGATCCTCCTCTAGTTTTTAACAAGTATAATGTTTTCAGTGAGGTTTCAGACTGTGCCCTAATTGAAAAAAAGGAAAGAAAAAAAAATACTTAGATACTTAGATAATTATTTTTTCATGGCCAGTGGTGATTTCATAAATGACATTTAAGCCCCCAGTTCTAAAAGTGACAGGCATGCACTCGTCACTGAATCATACGGCCTATGATGATAGATCATAAAATGTTTCAGTATTTTGAGGTTAATCCAACAGGGGGCAATCTTGTACAATAAAGCAGGAGCAAAAGCTTTCTGCTGTCACAGCTGCACTACAATATGCTTTGCAGTGTGCAGGATGTTTTTCTCCTCGGATTCTCCAACCAGTCTGGGACAGTATTTTCTTTTTTTTTTTAGCTGCTACTTATTTTTTATTTTCATTTGATAAACATGGGTTTTTAATCACCATTCTCTGTATATCCTGTCAGATTTAAACTAACTTTCTGAACTTGGTCTCACATAATAGCTTCCAGTGATATTAGTTAACTGGAAACTTCAAAAGACAGTTAAAATTAGTATCTTGTGTCTAAAAAATCACAATAGCTCAGATGGATAGCTTGTTCTAACAAGTCCACACTAACTGTATTTACCTTTGTTGAGTGGATAATTTTCTTAAATGTCATGAAAAAGACCTGTTTTAAATTTCAGAAATTCAGAAGAAGGTTTATAAAGCATGGCAGCCACTACAGAGGGAAGTGTTAAAACAAAAGAAAAGAAAGAGAAAAGGCCAAGCCCATGCTGTAAAAGACAACACCAAACACTAATAACAGCATACCAATGTTATTGTAAAACAGATATGCCTTTGTACCTATGAATTATATACTTAATAGTTTGTGTATCTTTTAGTTTTGTTTCTAGAAGAAAATATATTTACAATACACTGTGCCAACTTCATTACACGCTGACATAAAACAGAAAGTCTTAGTAAAATTCCATTTCGTTCTCAAATAACAACAATCAAGAACCCATGAGGTAAGAGAAGCATAACCCCCCGTTTTTCTAGAAATGTACAATTTCAGGTAAAAGGGTGTGATGTGGAGGAAAATGTGACTTTGGGGGGTCTTTGAATCAAAAACACCCCATACTCAGAGCTGCTGCTGGGACAGGATGAGTGCGAGTGTAGGTGGGGATGTGGGGGGTTTGAAACCACAGCAGGCAGGTAACAGTGACAGGTTTACCTCCCCCTGCTCTTATACTATGGACCTGACATCCTGTCTGCCAATATACACAGAGACACATCAACACGGAGAGACAAACAGGCCCAGTCAGCCTCCAGAACAGGCCAACAGCTCCACGTTTTCAGGCAAGGGCTCCACATGTGGGTACGGCAGAGGTAAGACGCAGCATGTGAATGTGAGGCGACGCTATTTGACAGGATATTAAAGGTCAAATACAGACATGTTGAAACTATTTTGTGTTATCTCAAGAGCTCGCTCACACCTCCAGAGCTGGGAAAGTGAATCTCTAAAATAAGAGCTGTATGGCAGGAGTGGGCCATGACAGCATTTTAGTCACTCTGTTATAGAGGATAGGCATAAAAAGGTTTAACACCATTTCTATAAAATAAAGGGGGAAAAACTACATTTAGCTTAAAAGTGATGTACATGACTGGCACGCCACAATTATTGTAAGCAAATAGTTTGGTTGGAAATATATTGCAAAACCCAAAAATGTCACACATGGCGTCAATAGCATTTGTATTTATTTATCTTCTACATTTCTAGATACATTCCTGTGCACACTTGTGTTTGACAAGTCCAAAACTCCTTTCTGTATCCAAACCTGTTCCTTTAAATTTGGGAGAGCTTCATGGTTCCTGTTAGTCCTCTCTGCTGTCACTCAGTGTTACTGGAAGAGGAGTGTCGGCCATTACAGGCTTGGCAGCTGCACTGAGCTGCAACACTGATACTCTGTGGGAGTCTATCACAGAGAATGATGGCGGCTGCAGGGGACTTAGGGCAGGGCCAAAGGGCAAGACACTAACTTTCTGGCTCTGACATTACCCGAACTATAAAGACTACAGTAATCCTATAGCATAGATTAGTGCAACTGTAAAATCCAAACTGTAAAATAGAGGCCAAGATGTCCTGTCATGCGAGATAAAATTCCGACGCAGTAAACTTAATATTTATACTTAGGACATATTAGTATAGCGGTGATATCATAGGATAATCAAAAAGAATTGAAAACATTGAGCTACATTATGTTCACCTCCGGAACTGAATTAATATTCGTGTTAGTTTTGGATATTATTGATTTGAAGTAGTTATGTGTAGCATTTTTTTAATACCACAAAAAAACAAACAAATCCGTCTCATACATGAAGCAGTAAATTTTGCCGATAATAAGACGACTGTCTCACTGAAGAGTTTAACTTTTAACCTCACAAAAAAACTCCCACAGGAAGTCGGTATTCTCCTAGCAGAATTTTTGTGTGTATATTTCACGAGATTTTAATGAATTCAGACTGTTTAAATTATACTGGCAAATTCCAATTTTATTAATAGTGAATGTATATCTCTTACACAAGCACAAGATATACTTGAAAAAAAATACTATTTATTTTAATCGGATTTTTTTTTCAAGAACCAAAAAAAAAGCATAATTTTCATTTTTCCAATTTTCCAGGGTGAACTGGATACGTTGAGAAAATGCCATTATTTGTAATGTTAAAATGCATGGTTCTGTGTGTATTCTATTCTGTCTGTAGCTGTTGGGGTTTTTGACAGTGAAGATAGGAGGCTGGGGTGATATGAAACCGAACGAAAAACCACAAGCATGTTGTGTGCAGACGATGTTCTGCAGCTCTAAGAAAACGAAAATTAGGCTACATGAGCTCGAGGATAGACTTAACGTCTTAGACAAGCACTTTACTTGTTATCTCTCCTATAACAGAGTAAAATCTCTCGTTCTGTTTTTCTGTCTTATGTGGTTATTAAAGGCGCACATTAATAGATCTAAAAGAATGCACTGCACAAATGAAATTATTTTCCCTCTTGTGGGTTTAAAGTCTGCCTTTCTTTTGATATAAATATATATCTATATATACAGAGAAAGAGAATTTATTCCGATCTGTGCACTTCAAGAATATCAGTTCGTTTTAAATTACGAGCTCATCCTGTGCACACCGGCTCCATTCACAGTGAAGCGCTTCTCTGCGATGTGAACAGAAAATGTAAAGTTGTTCTGTGAGACAGTGTTCTGTCAGAGCCGCGAATGCTTGAGAAAAGACAGGAGTTTGCTGTTGTAGCTATGCTACAATAGGCGGCGCTGCAGACCTGCATTCTGCAAAGTGTCTACAGCAAAGGAGGACCGCAACCAACTCCAAACCTCTGTCAGTCCTGCTGCACACCAACACCTCATATGTATCAGGCATAGAGGAGAAAAATTACACTTCAAGAGATCGCAGAAATATATGTATATATAGAGATAGATAGATTGAGTACCTTTGATGGATTTGGGCATCTCATTAGAAAAAAAAGTATGTCAGGATGACTTTATGATTTTATTTAAAAACAAACTCAATCACAGTTTTATTAAGACGCCTCTTGATTAAAAAAAAAATACATTTTAAACTTTTTTTATTTTATATATGAACTTCTTCAAGTACAATCTGCTCATGTGCCTGAAGTCACGTCTCTTTCTATGCAGCACAAAAGGCGTACACTCTTTAGCTTCTGGTTGAGGCTGTCAAAAAAAGTCTTCATTACTTTGCATCATAATCTGCGGCCAGAAACCAACCTCAATGTAATTAAAGGCCAGTGTGATTAATCTCATATAGTCTGTCACTGCACATAAATTCAATAAAAAAAAAATACCGTCTGAATAATAATAATGATGTAAGAATGAGACTAAATTAAAACAACCAGCTCTGATTAATGCTTATCTGAACACACACATGCACAGTTTTCCCTTCATTTTATCGTATGCCATTTGTTAAGTATAGCTAGATGTTTATTTGTTGTGCTGGATGGGGGGACACCTGGGCTGATCAGCGTTGAAATGGGCATATAAAGGTTTTTAAAAAGGCAGGCAACAATTCCTGTGGTGTTTTTGCAACAGTGTAATAACCGTAATAAGCACCCTTGTACAGGTGTTTTAACGCAAGTTACCAAAAAAATAAGAAAAACAAATCAGCTGTCTTGAGAATGCGAATTCTTTCTCTTTATTTTATCTCCTCTTTTTCTATCAAAAACCTTTCTCATTTTTTAACATTATTATTATTATTATTATTATTATTATTATTATTATTATTATTATTACCATAATGAATTAAACCATTTAATGTTGTGGTTCTTGCATATGCCCTCCATTTCGCAAATGGGATCTATGGTTTCAAAAAGAAGGAGGAAAAAAAATCTTGTAAGCTCCTCAAGTATCCAAAAGCACGTTTTCAAAATCGTGGAACTGTGAGGTGGGGGGAAATGTTCAGGGTTTCCTCCCTGCTTCCAAACATGCCTCCAAAAGAAGCTATCAGCCTTGGCTGGATGGTATATGAGAGGTGTCAGAGGAGGCAAGTCGAACTGAGCACGCTCCTCTACTATGGTCTGGAGCCTTAGTTGCTATCCAAACACAAATAAACAGAGGGGAACATTGGAGTTAATGATAGAGGAGGGGGGTGGAGGCGTGTCGGGGGCGGGCTGAGCGCTCGAGAGTCCTGGAGCACTAAAAAGTGAAGAACCGCACACTTCCAGCCCCAGCTCCGGACGGGACTCACACGCTGCTGCTGTCTCTCCTCCAAACTTTGCCTCTTTCCACATTTTTTCACAACTTGTCACATCTCTGCAAAAGTCCGAGACATCAGACTTGGCTGCATGGCTACATGAAAGTTTCATGGACTTGGATCTTGGAAAACTTTTAGCGACGCTTTATTGGAGCTCGTCGCCTCTATAGTTACTGTGGATTACTGACATACCGCAGGACCTTTGGCAGCTATTTATTGGGGTAAGATTCTGTTTGGCAGGGTAGGATTTATGTCTGAGGAAGGAGAACCAAACCAACATATTAGAAGTTGTTATCTTAAAAAAAAGAAAAAAAGTTTAGTGTCTAGGCTTTAAAGCAAAGACTCAAAGACTCTTAGAAAGTGATCAGCTTTTAATGACCAAACTCTTCTTTTCTTTTTTTAAGTGTTCTAGAGAGGAGTGTTGTTTCGTCATATTACTAACTAACTTGAGGTCACAGTTCACTCACGCTTTGACATTGCTGGCCTCCGTCCACGGCGCGCAGCATTACTAAAACAAACAGTGATCTTCGCGTTTGTAAAGACTTGTCACGACTGATAGAAATGTAAAGCCTTCTGCCAAAAATAAACACATGAAAAGCTTTAAAAAAAATGAACCTTACAAGGACTCGAAGAACAAGATCGGACACTTGGCTGCTCCCGAAGTGTAAGCGCAGTCCAAAGGTGAGAACAAGAACAAGCTGAACGAACTCCCTGGGCAAAGAACAGCAAGTGCCTTCGCGGTGTCTCACGCTGCACCTGTGCGAAATTATATTTAACCCCTCACCATCGGTGAGAGGGAAAGCGAGGCAGAAAGAGCTGAAGGCAACGACCTGACCGAAACAAGCGACCGGTAGCTACCCTGACTACCGTGTGCGCAAGACTCACAGTCTGCAAGTGTGGATAATGGCTTAATCTCCGAGGCAGTTTCAGGACAGGCTGACTTCTGACATATTGTGTTAAAATATGATTTGGCTTGATCTGTCACAAAAGAAAAAGTGTAGATACCTAAATGATGTATTTTACTATCTAAACACAGCTCGCTTTTCTTCTTTTTCTTGATCATATCTAAAGGTCAGCACAACTGGCCTATTGCCAGTCCCGCGTTCACCATCTGGAGCCTTGAACTTCTACGGTGGATCTTCTTTTTTCTGTGTGGGAAAACATAACTTGTCATCCCCACAAACTCGGACACAAGCCAATTTTTATACTGTCAGCTCACCTCATTTGTCCTAAACAGCGGAGGGAGCTCGCTTCTGCTTTTGTTTAAGGGAAACATTATTCTTTTGAAATGTAGGTTAAATGCACAGGGGTCATTTGCTGCCATGTTGCCTTGCCCAGGGGAAGGGGGGGGGGGACTTCATATGGAAAAAATAAATAAATAGATAAATATTACATTAAAAACCTTAAAAGGAAAAAAGTGCCTATAAAATTAACTCTTCCAAAATAAAAATGAAAAGCACATGCATTTCCATCAGAGACGGACAGCGTGTATGTTTTGCTCCTTCAATTAATAACATATTTCATCTCTTCTGTCTAAATTTCAGACTTGTACAAATCCGGGCTGCTTACGTTTGTTTTGTTTGTTTTTTTTTATTGCGAAATACTAACTGCAACTTTAAAACACACACCAAGCTGTGCTTTCTAATTACCTCGTGTGAGATTTAGTGCTTCATTCAGAGTGATCTGAAATTGCAATTTGCAGTGTTAATCGATGCCACATGAGTTGTTTTACACCCACTTGATTTAATTATACTTTCGGTGACTGATTTGTTTCCTAAATTTTGATTTGAAGCGCATCTCCGTGTCGGGTGGGGGAGGAGGGGGGGCGACTGTGTTTTTACATTTCCTCAGTGGTTTCGCTTATGCAAAACAGAGGTTTAGATATTATAAGCAGGCCGGGACAGGCTAATATAGGGCAATCCTTCTGCGCATTAACCTGTGCGTTTTATTCATCAGCTTCCTCGCGTTGAACCAGGTGCAAAAAATAAACTAAGCTAATTCATTATATATATGCCTAAATTAGGTTTAAAGGGGAGAGGGGGTGGCTGGGTATATTCACCTTTGCGAAAAACATATTTATATCAGTTTAATACAATAATGAAAAGTTACAATTTCAAAAAATAAAATCTTTTTAAACAGGTGGATTTAAGTAGTCTACCATAACCGGTAACCGAGACGTCACATTTTCTCTGTTCTTCTTTCCACACAATAACCAGTTCTTGGGATTAACACACAACGCTTATTGTTCGGTGTGTTCTGCATTCTCAGGGTTATCACCGCGTCTTCTGCAGAGGTCTGAGCCGAGATGGGGAGCAAAGCTCTGCACGCTCCGATCCCCCTGCACCCAGCCCTGCAGCTCACAAACTACTCCTTCCTGCAGGCCGTCAACACTTTCCCCGCTGACCAGCTGCAGGGACTGTACGGCCTCAGCGCCGTGCAAACCATGCACATGAACCACTGGACTCTTGGCTACCCACACATGCAGGGACTGAGGTCGACGATCACGGCAGCCGCCCAGGGTCTGGTCGACCCACGGATTCCCTTCCCAGCTTTGCCCTTCACCGCCGCGGCGCAGTTATTCCATCCAAAGCAAGCCACCGTCGCGCACGGCATCCCCTCGCTGCAAAAGGACAGGCCGAGATTTGACTTCGCGAACCTGGCCCTCGCTGCCACGCAGGAGGACCCACCGAAAGCTGCGGACCTGGCAAAGCTGGCATCGGGACTAGGGGGAACCATCTCCGAGCTGAGCAAGCTGTCCCCGGACAGAAAACCCACCAGGGGCAGGCTACCATCCAAGACTAAAAAGGAATTTATTTGTAAGTTCTGCGGCAGGCATTTTACCAAGTCCTACAACCTCTTAATCCACGAGAGGACCCACACAGATGAGAGGCCCTATACTTGTGACATTTGCCACAAGGCTTTCAGAAGACAAGACCATCTCAGAGACCACAGGTAAGACGGATTTATGGGATATTATGCGCACTGGGTTAGGACGAGGGGGTCAGCAATTTCCAGCAGCAATGATGATTTGTGATTTTAAGTCTCAGATATCTCGATTTAAGTTAATAGCCTCTCCAGAACCGGCCATTAAAATTATATTCCTTAATTTGTGCTATAAAATGCAAGCAGGCCTGTTCCCTAAAACTTCTCCACGAGGGCGCTAAAGCACTTTTCAGCATTAAGTTGGACATTCATAACTTGCACAGTGGAGATTTTCGGCTCTGTGACTGTGGGCTCTGTAACATTTACAAGTAACTTCGTGCATGAGCGGACATTGATTAAGTGTCATTTCTGTTTTACAGATACATCCACTCCAAGGAAAAACCGTTCAAATGTCAAGAATGTGGGAAGGGATTCTGTCAGTCTCGAACTCTAGCCGTCCATAAAACCTTACACATGCAGGTAAGCTCAGAATCTTAACGCGACCTTTAACGTGTGATACTCTCTGATCATAATTCACCTGTCTACTGCATGCATGGGGGTGGAAAAAGAAAGCCTCACAAAACCTATCACTAAATTAAAAACAAAAAATGTGAGTCAGAGATCCACAGAAAATAATACAATAAAAATAAAAAATAATATGCAAACAAGTAAATTAGATCTGACACGACAGTGGATTTATCAGATTATTGAAAGATTGAACTGATAGACCTTCTATCCAATTAAAGGCAATAATCCTTTGCTTGCTTTAAATCTAAACAGGAATCTCCACACAAATGCCCCACATGCGGAAGAACCTTTAATCAAAGAAGTAACCTGAAAACTCACCTTCTCACCCATACAGACATCAAGCCCTACAGCTGTGGCCGCTGCGGAAAGGTGTTTCGGCGCAACTGTGACTTGCGACGGCACAGTTTGACGCACAGCCCACATCAGGACTACTAGCCTGGAGAAACAAAAATAACAATGGACAAAACGCAGAAAGACAAATCAGCCACATTTTTCTTTTGGATCAAGGACAATCTCCAAGTGAGGACATGTTTACTTCAGCACGTTTTAGAGTGGGATTTGGTTGCACCTCAAGCGGAACAACAGCGGAGCCAGTGCCATGTCCAACTTTCACACCACCTGTAAATATCAAATGTACATAATGTTGTTGCTCATGTTGTTGTTGTTGTGTTTTTTAATGTTCTTTTTCTGACCTTGAAATGGTAAAGTTGTCAAAAAACAGTCATAAATTTAAAGTATGTTAAATTGTATTTTAGAAATAAATATTTCCATGATACATTTGGATTTCCCCCCGTTTTTATTTCTCATTTTCACTGCCACGAAACAGAGGACACAGTGTTACAGCCCAAAAAGCAATATTTAGGTGAAATCTTTTACCATGGTCATCAAGTTAATAGTCTGTATGTTTACAGCCGGCGGGCAGTGAGAGCTTATGTGGCGGACGTGTTGGGCTTTTTAGCAGGGAGTTAGCAGGAAACACCACATGACAGAAAGCCCCGAGGACGTCTTTAGCTCCTGGAAAAGAGCATAACTTCATAAGCACAATCCTGTGTGCCATCGCGGGTGATAATTGATCATAAAGTTTACAATGATTTTTCTTCGAATAAAAGTTATGACCATGTAACGGTCAGTCATTACGCACTGTCTGCCAACCACCTCTCAGTGTCTGTACGTCTCAGAATTATTAGCCTCTATTATTATCTTAGGCTACATGTCCTCTACAGAGGCTGATCAGTATTATATTAGCCGCATTAGCGGCCATATCACATGTCTTTATCTAGATCACCTCTGACATCATAAGTGACCTGCAAAACGGCAGAAGGAACCATCAGCGCTCAGAAGGCATTTTCACGCAGCCGTGTGTCTGCGTCTGTCCTCAGATGGTGGTTCAGAAATGTTTTTAGGAACCTGCTGTGTTACCGAGCCATATTCGAAATGTAAAACACCTGTACCACTCAGCTGCTGACGTCTAATGGGCCTGACGTGAGTCTCCTAGTTTAATTTTTGGACCTATATGCGCCATAGACTAATTTTATGAATTAAAAATATATATATACAAAGATTATTTCTCAGGTCCTTATGATTCAATTCAATTTTATTTATATAGCGCCAAATCACAACAAAAGTCGGCTCAAGGCGCTTCATAGATACAGAGGCAAATAGCCACAAATAGCCTCAAGCAAAAATGGAGAGCGTTTTGTAAGAACTCATTTACACTGTGGTTTAAATTTTGCGTAGATACACAGAAAAACCCACCAAGATCTGGATTTTATCCAACTAAACTTTGACCGACCACTGATTAACCACCAAGCCTGCTGCCTGTGACCGGACGAGCTCGTCTATAATGTGTTGGGTGTTTTTTTTTTTTTGTTTTTTTTTATCATTTGGTGAAGTCAAAGCGAGATTCTCTCTTCTGACTCTCTCCTCATCTCTGTGTCTCTCGGTGATATCTGGCCTTCGGGCCCTTTGTGTCCCCGTTTCAAGAGCCAGCGGTGGCTACTGACTGCTCGCCTGAAACTTGATTTTCACCTTACGGTGCAATTAATTGCACGAAAAAGTAGCATTTATTTCTAATGGGCTCGAAAATAGGGTCTGGAACAAGTGGTTACAATAACATCAGGAGATTTAAAAGTGCGTTCATTGCTGCTGAAAGGCCATTAACTAAGGCCAGTTTTATTGCGCACTGCGGGCAAGGATTTTCCTAATTATTTTCTAAAAGGAAAGACAACAAAGTGCGACGTCTCCAGCGAGCTCATAAAAAAACATTAAAAAAGAAGGGGGAAAGTATTTGAGCTGTTTGACAATCACATAAAAACATAATTCATTAGTAAAACATAAAAAAAATTCAATCTGAAAACTATATAATATGAAAAAAACACACAAAAAGGTCATGTAATAATAATAATAATAATAATGTTTGATATATATATATATATATATACATATACACATATATATATGTTTAGAATATATTTGAATATAATTTGTTTGAATTTGTAATAAACGTTTATGAAACAAATTGTTATCCATTTTAATAAACAAGAAAAAACCAAATGAAAAAAGAAACATTTTGACGCCTCGACAACAGATGTAACATAATGCAGGAACCTGACTAATAAGAATAAATGCAAAATATCTGTTACAATATGCACAGTAATTTGAAAGTAATTTTCTGCCATTCTTGTCCTCCTCAGTGGAAATATACATTTTTATATGTGCTTGAACAAAGCCGTTTAGCCTTTCTAAAGAAGTATTTATTTAATATTGTTTAATTAATTGTTTAGTTAATCCATGTATTGCTGTAAGTATTTAGCAAAAACCCTTTATTTTTAACCCGAAATAAATCTTTGATAGCCTCAACTGAAATGCTGTAGTGGAAAACCACTAATTTAGGCAGTTTACGTGGAACATATCATTCGTGGAGAATAACAACAGAAGATTCCTAATTTATCTCTGGCTTTAAAGACTTGGATTGTGGCACAGTACGCTGGTTTCCTTTGGATTCCAGATTCAACCTGCTGGTCTAAGAAGTGAGATAACTTGATATCAGATATTTTTCTGTATTAATTTAAAGCATCCTGGCCAGAAAGGACTTCAGAATAGTAACATTAACTGTGGGTGACCACTTGACTCTGACACACTTAAGCATAGTTGGCAAAGCGTGGCCGGTCACAGGGCGATCGTCATCCTTGACCGACTTATGTGGACTGTATCCTCATGAAGCTTTACAGCAGACGAGAGCCTGTCCGGACTACAGGCCACTACAGGCCAGACCTCATATCTGCAGTGCTTCTGACCCTATGTGCGGCCTGCGGAAGACACTTTTTTAAAGGTTTCATCACGAAAAAAAAGACAGATGATGGTCTGATCTCAAAGATAGGTGATTAAATAAATAAATCAAACAAACAAACAAACATGCAAACATATTCAGCAAACCACTGAAGACGTGAAATATACTGACGGCAGGGTGAAGTTGGATTTTTGTTGTTTAAGCTATAAAACTGCTATAATTTGCATTTTTTTCTTGTATGTTATGACTGCTGTTCACTTTAAATATGACAAGATTGCTTACTTAACCACTGGAGCAATATAACTCAACATTACGACTAAAAAAAGTATAAAAGAAATATTTTATCTGTCAACGAACTCCTTGGACGCACAAATTAGCAAGATCCTTTCTCAGCAAAGGTGTTCAAGTGACAGTGCAATAAAGGTTGAGTCTAACCCGTTCTTTTATGCAATTCATACAGTTGTCCGTTGACATTATTACGTTTCATGTCTGAAAAATAACCAGTGACCCTAAAAAAAACGAGATCCGTGAAAGACAGAAATGGTTTACATTTTAGAATATTTTCGTTGCCCTCAGTATATTCTTCTTCATTTTAAATTCCAGTATGTAAGATATTTATCATGTCACAGTGTGTCTGCGTTGGCAAATTTCACCTAACCTCCAGATATAGGCCTGTGTTACTCTGGCAGTTGAGATATATTTAGAGTTGAGATATATGATGAGATGCTTAAAATCCGCACAGTTTCCCTGTGTGAAATGCAAACATAATTTTCTTATCGTCTCCACTATTCACTTTCATTGACTTCTGCAATGACAGGTCCCAGAAGGTTGAAATTGAAACTCTTATGGACTAAGATGGTAAATAAGAACATTTTGTTACATTATAACAAAAAATAAAAATAATAGAAAATTATAATCAAGAATACACATTCACTATGCTGAGCACTGTGAGGTTCACGCGATCGCTCTTTCGGCAAAGGTGAGCTTCCGCTGCCATAAAAAGGGTAGGGGCGTGCTTAAGCGATGACGATTATTATGCGAAGAGATCCCTTCCCTTACTTGTTAGAGAGTCCGGATTTGTAGACACTCCTTCGTTTTAATAGGAATAAAGGTATTTGTTATATCAAAACCTGACGGCATGGAAACATCCGGAGTGGCTGTAACCGAAGAAGATAATGCCTGTTAACTGATCAAATCACAAATGAAATTTCTCTTGAGTTACTTATGTTGATACGTTGTGTATGTAAATCTACCTTCGAAACGCAAATTTCCCACTGAAAAACGCAACACCAGGCATACGGAAGCCGCGTTGGTGTTTACTGATGACGTTTCGACTCTTGCAGTTCGGCGATATGGCTAACGTTAGATAACGGGATGAACATCTTTTATTAAACGTAGAATTAAACAAAAACCAACAGGATACAAGTGGGAGTCAGGTAAATAGAGTCTTTTCTCTATTTGACTTGTGGCTAGCCAATTTAGCCAGCTGAAACGAAGTTATAGCGACTTCTTCTAATCACTTAGCCTAGCTTCTTTGCTTCGCTGCTGTTGTGTATCACTTAAATGACAGGAGGAAAGAGCTAGCCTCCCTGGCTAAGTGCTCCACAGTAAGTTAAATGTATTACTATAAGATACGACATAGCGTCGCTGTTGAAGTTTTTATTAGTTACATTGGAATTAATTTGCAAATGCAGTACATAATTGCTCCTGGGCATCCCCGTTATGAGGAATGAAGGCACTTTAGCAAGGAAGCTAGACATTCCGGTGAATTTCATTTAAGGTTAAAATACGTAAAAGTAGAAGAGTTGATGTTGATAATTTACGGAAGGGTTAGTTAAATTTGCGTTGATGAGAAGTCAGCGTAATTAGAACTGTCTTTACACCTAATTAAGTTTATTAACCAAAACCTGTACAACCTTTCTATAAATTACGCACAGTTGGATTAGTTATTGGATGCCAATATGGTATTTATGTCATTAGGAGTGCCAGTTCATTCTGACATCAGTTTGTTGAACTGTAACAAAAAACAGCTTGAGGTTTGTGTGAAACGGCCAGTACTTCCACAGTTTGCAAGTTGGATAAGAGGTTATAATGTTGTGTTTGGACCTGTCATAAAAAGAAATGTTCAAGCATAGCCAATATCTTAAATTATGGCTTTATACATATAATAAATATGATATTATTATATATATTTTTATGACATATTCCACTTAGCTAACATGCACACTACTTCTGCTTTAGCAATGACAATTATTAATTAGAGCTGTGCTTTTAGGCTATGACATCAAAATAACACTCTTAAGAAATACATATTCTTTGTAATTAGTTTAGAACGAGCACCATTAGTTTAGTGACCGAGATATATAATGGCAAAAGGATGTTAACACAGTCAAATGATATTACCATGTTTTTTTGTTTTGTTCATTGTGTACACAGAACAAGGACAAGATGTTGGAGTCTTATGTCACACCGCTCCTGATGAGCTATGTAAACAAGTACATCAAGAATCTGAAGCCATCTGACCTGCAGCTCTCTCTGTGGGGCGGTGATGTGGTGCTGAGCAAGCTGGACTTGAAGTTGGATGTACTGGAGCAGGTACTAAAAGTTAAATCTAGCTTTTGCTTTGAACCTTTCTTTATAAAACTGACGTGAGGTTAAAATGATGGGAATATTTAAAATATAAATGCCCACTTCCTACATATATATTCAGAATGTAGTTTTGTATTTTACTTACTATAAACAAATTGTAGAGTTTAGTTTATAAACCTTGGTTATGCAGGCACATACACCCTACAAAAAAGTTGCCATATTATGTCTGCAGCTATTCTCCATTGTATTGCCTTGACTAGAGTGAAAGAAAACGCTACAGTGCTGTTTAGTCAGGCACTAACAGCATCTTCTTGCTGTCATTTCAGAAGAATTTTACCAGATTTACTTTGATATTTTGCTCTGCAGTGTTATTTTGACAGTGTTCTCTTTTACTCATGTCATGTCTGGATTAGATCAATCTGCCACCAGTTAAAAGGATTTTCTTTTCTTTTGAGTGGGTTCTGACTGCTGCTGAAGAGCAGACCAAAACACTGCGTAACCCAAAGAGATTGTGATGAAAGTTCTTATTGGAAGCAGCTTCAAGCTATCCGACAGTGGGAATTGTGTTAGGATTGAGATTTGTCTGTAATGCTGTGTCAAAACTTTGGAAATTGTCCTACCTTTGCATTTATTTTATTCCATTTCATTTGGACAGTACCTCCTCTCAAATGTGCAATCTGAGATCATCTTAATATAATATTTGGTGAAACATTGTGGGGGTTATAAAGCAGACATACTGTAAATCCATGACAGCTTTTCCCTCAGAAAAATGTTTGGCTATTAATTTTTTGGCTCAGACTTGCACAGAAAGCATGTGAAGCCTGTGTGTAGGCAGTCTGGTTTCATGGGACTCATTCTCACACAGAGTAGTTCAAGATGCAGAACAGTGATTTGCCTGCCTCTGAAAATATCTGACTTATATTGTTAGAAGCGTGACCAGTATGTAATCTGTAGCTATTGTTTTTACTATCTACTCGTCTACAAATATTAGCTTCAAAGTGCTGTTTGAAAAATGGATGGATGAAGATTCAAAATGTTCTCGAAGCCTCTACCTCGTATTGGCACCTTTATCCATATTATTCTAGTGTTGTTTATTTCTAGCTGGCTGTTGTTTTTTTCCTTTCTTTCTTGTAACTCCTTTTATATCCACAGGAGTTGAAACTGCCTTTTACATTCATGAGTGGTCATATCCATGAGCTACGGATCCATGTACCTTGGACCAAGCTGGGCTCAGAGCCTGTAGTTATCACCATCAACACCATGGAGTGCATCCTGAAGCTAAGGGATGGTGCCCAGGTTAGTTTTTTTCTTTTCATTTTCTTTTTTTGGTATGAGAAAGATGTTATTCTTGATTCTATACACAGCCAAAACAGGGCTAGCCAGATCTTCCTGTTATTTATGTGAGAGTCCTCCTCATGCCAAAGTTAAGCTTTCCCATTCCCTTTCTCCATGTGTTTCCAAGAAATTTCGTAATGGCCTTTGTTTAAAAACATGCTGACATTTTTAGTGCAGCAGGCTTTACTCTGCTGTACAATTAAAGCCATCTTCTTTAATTCTGACTTTGTGTAAAATCGAATGTTAATTTGACACAGCTAAGCAGCAGTTGCGTTTTTCCTTTTCTTACTCATGTTTATTTACTCTAATGAAAAATGCATTGAAAAAAAAAAGCAAACCAAGAAACCAGAAGCAAACAAACTGATGCCTCACTGACGCAAAATATGTTTGCTATTCAAAACAATGATGTAAAATGCTTTTGGGGAATAAATTGGCAACACTCTTTACTGTGTTGCCAGCTTGGGAGTGGTGCCATTGTGTGCCATTGCAATATAAACCAAGAAAATGATGAAATAATCCATGAATTTGGAGAAATAACCCATTGTTTGGTCGTGCTTGAGATTGTTAGGAAACAGCTTATTCATAGCAGGACAACTCAGCATATTCCTTTACTGAAAGTATGATAAGTATTACTAAAGATCCCAAAGCCCAGAGTGGGTCTCAAGCTCAATGTATGTGCAACCAGACTAAGCAGCCAGATCTTAATTTTGTTCACTGGTTAAATAAAGTAGAGGTGAGCTGGATTGCTGCTGGACTGTTAGCATCTTTGTGGAAACACATAAACATGTAACACAAAAGTGATTTAGTCATCGCTGTTTATATTGCTTCATAAAGTGAGTCAATAAGTAATGTAAGTTTTTTTTGTACGTCAATAAATTTTTATACATATATAAAACTTTTATTGGTTTTAGTTGAAACGACACACTTCACAATCTTGGGACTGCAGGTGTATTTTCATCCAAACTACCACAATTAGGGATGCACCGATGTGTGAGGCTTTGGGATAGTCGATGCCAGGAAAGCAAAGAAGTTATCGTTTTAAATAAGCGAATACATTTCTGCTGTTTATCACACTATTACACATTCAGTCATACAATTTAATAAAGTTTTGATGGGATACAACACATAGGAATCAGTAACTGCCATTGCTGAATATCAGCCTATCTGCTGGTATTTCAATGGCAGTAAGCAAGGCAAATATTGGACAGTGCAGTCCAGATCGGTGCATCCCTAATTCCATCATAAAGTATCGACTAGTAATTGCTTCGAGGAATTTTGTTTCATGATTTTTCCCTGACACAAGCACAGCTATCTCACTCAGTATGATTTTTCTTAAAAAAGAGAGAGATGGTTCATTGACCACTGACCTGAAGAATTCGAGGAACTCAAAATTAAGAGGCAACTTTCTTTAACTTGACCAGTGCTATTTACTACTTGGCTGCCTCCATTTTTAGCATGTCCTGTTTTTGTTTTCAAACAATTTCTCGTGACACTTAGAAGACTTGGAATCACATTCAGAAAAAGCTGATAGTCTTTTGCATCTCTGTCAGATTGATTGCACAATAATAGCCTTTGTAACTGCTTGGTTTTGTCCTTGTAGTCAATATAATATAAAATCTGTAAGAAAGGAAGTATCTGTAAGAAATGTGACTTGAAGCTCTGTCCTACATCATTGTGGATATAATTCTAAGGAGAATTGTCTTAAGGGGAATATTTTTCTATTGCTTTGTTTGGTTTAGTTACAAATATTTAAATTTTTTAAAGAATGTTTTATGAGAGGTATTTTTGAAATTTATTTTTACAGCAAAGTCTGGCTCTAAATTTGCCACCCATGCAGCTTTAAAAATCGAAAGTGTAGCTCAGTGCGGCCCTTTATGGGAAGGTTGAAGTTTCAAGGCCAGATGTCCCAGAAGAAACACATTTCAAGGGAAGTCAATTACAGCTAATTATATAGACTGCGGCAAAAAGATTTGTAACACATGAGCTTGAGCTGCCTAGAACTAATGGTAAATATCATAGTATGCAGGTGGCTACTGCTCATGCGATCAGGTTTCTAGTTCAGTGGAAATTTAAACTTTGTCTTTATGCTTCGTACACAGCTTGAGGTCATGTACCAGTACCGGTACTGGTGTAATGCTTATGGTCTCAAAACAAGTATTTGTTACAGATGTTTTCTAAAAGCTTCCAGTGAAGAAAAGATTTTTGGGGAATTGCAAATGACATTTGGACAAATTATTCAGTGGTATGTACACCCAAGAGACATAATTTGGAGTAAAGCCAGACTTACAGCAGAAATCCTTCTAGTATGTGGAATTTAAATGAGCCACTGCAGTTTTCTCCTATACTGGCGGGAGGCAGGAGGCTGACTACTGTGTTCTTAAGCCAAGAAAATGAAGCCAGCTTCCTTTTCATGTTTTACATTTATATTGCTTAAAAATAATAATAGTAGTAGTAGTTGTTGTTCTTATTATTGTACTTTCCTTTGTTTTATCTTTATTACAACTTAAACATCAGTAGACTGACAGCAACACTGGTCTCACAGAAATACGTGTTTAATCCTTTAGCAAATACTCTAGATCTCATGTTAATTCACATCTTAGACCTTGGCTAGGTTGTAGCAGGCTTGCAGGGACTTTGACATAGGCCATAACCATTCTCACTGAAACTCTTATGTAATTTGGGTGATGGTCCACAGGATTTTTGAAAAGAAATGAATAAAGTAGATCTGTGTATGGAAATTATAATATTTTAACTGTAGTCCAGTAGAGACAGAAACATTATGGTGGGCCTCATGCGGCCAAAGTGTGGAAATGATAAATGATATCATTAATATGGTTTGTTTTCATAATTACTGTTAAAGCCTGAGTCCCGGCCTGTAAAAACATCCGCACATCTTTTGAAGTTCATTAAGGCCGGTGTAATTTGACCGGAATTATTTGGACCTTTTTAATGTTCGTGTTTCCCCTTGAGAGGAACTGGGTAATATTAGGGATGTTCAGATTGCTCAATAGGACCCATCTGCAAAGCACTAAGAGCAGCTCACAATTATAGTTTCCAGCAAATGTGGAAATTTTGGCGTTTAGCAGCAGTTGGAGATTACAGCTCCTGCTGACAGTGTAATTGCTTAAAATAAGCTGTAATGAGGACTTGTAGAGCAGAAAGTATGGTAATAGAAAAAATGTTGTCAACTTGTTTTTGACATTCATTTTACAAACTAGAGGTCGTTTACAAACAAAAAGCATTTAGTTCTATATATAAATGTTATTGTTCACTGCAATCACATCTTGAAGTTTGCATAGAAATCCACTTCCTTTCTTTAGTACGTGTCTTTATTTTTAGATTATTACCATCTTTGTTTAGTTTACATTAATTTTAGCGAGTTCTACTTATCTCAGTTTTTTTTTAAATTTCAGTTTAAGTGCAAAAGTTGAAATGGTTGTACTTGGTATGAGTTGAATTATTAGAGCGGACTTTTTCAAGTGAAATTACACTAAACCGTGGTTTATACCAAAAAGCTCAAAAGATGTGACAAGATATTGTTTTGGGTATAAAGGGGTATTTTTGAAAGTCAGTTTTACTTTCTTTGTTCTTGAACAAAGATCCACTTAGTGTGGCCTAATGAGTTAGTTTATATGAGTGAACTGATTGATGGTAGCCCATTCCAGATTAAAACTAATGTAAAAATGTCAAGAGGTGCAAAGTGGAATACAGTGATCATAGTATCTATCCCTCTATATACAGTGTGGATAGGGACAGATTAGTGTCTTATGTCATGTTTGTTTAAAAGAAATAGAGTAGAAGGAACTAATAGTAGATTACTGTTCCAGGACATTTTCTCTGTGCTTGTCATTAGGTAGTGTTGTCAGTCTAAGGACTTCAGCTCTTATATGGTGGATTGGAATGGGTTTTGTCTGATGGAGAGCATTTAGTTCATTTTACTTTTGATAAACCACAAGTTCAGTAGGAGGTATCATTTAATGTGCACTTTTTGTTTTTGTTTGTATATTTTTAAGTAATATTTTTAACATTGACTTAATGTTGGAAAATTATAAATAGAATTTTCTTCTTGACAATTTGGTAAACTGCTCCAGATGTTAAAGATGAGGTGTGATCAGCAAAGACAGAGAGGAACTGGCTGGACAGCAGTTACAGTGGATCATAATATTCTCAGACACTCTTTATTTTTTATGAGACAAAGATAAGGGCTTGGGTTTACTGAGGAGAGCCTTTCTGGTTTTGGCTGAGCTCACTGCTTGATCTGGGAGTTTTATGGCCGCTGAGTGCATTTGCCACTGATGTGGAGGTTCTGATTGATGCATTGCCTCAAGATGATTTGGGGAGGTGCCTCTGAGACTTGTTGGTTTGGCATACTAGGCCCTTTTTTCTGTTAAATTCCTTCCAAACTATTTTTAGGGTTTACACAACCAAACCTCTTTTCTCCTAAATAATGGGTAATACATGTGAATAAGGAAACCCCTCTTTAAAGACTTCTTAAATCCCCAAGTTGGTATTTCATAATCTAAATCTGATATCTACTCAGCTAAGGCATGCTACTTTGAGTTTTGAATATTTAAGAGACAGGCATAGATGTGATACCTGATCTTTGAGTGTGAAAATATGTTTTAAAGTGGTGTGACCTGTAGAGGAGTTTTGCTTTCCGTGTGTGTGGTCTTGCCACCCAGGGGTTGAATGCAGAAAACTCTTAAGTAGAAAATTTGGGATGTATAGTCTGTTACAACTTCTTTTTGTAGCCTTAATTCTGCTGTGGCACAGCCAGGACCAGCCCAATCCCGGGCTTCAGATCCATGGAGCATACTGAGTGCCAAACCAAAGGCTCAGATGAGCTCCACTCCCTAGTGAATGGAGCCCTGGACCACGATTTGAAAGCGCACAAACTAAGAAGAAAATATCCTAATTCCATTCTACGGTCTCAGGACATCCAGCCAGCCAACAAATTTAGCATCTGATATGAACAGGACTTTCCTCTATTAAGGAGAAGCATCCAGTGGGGCGATCGTGGCTCAAGAGTTGGGAGTTCGCCTTGTAATCGGAAGGTTGCCGGTTCGAGCCCCGGCTTGGACAGTCTTGGTCGTTGTGTCCTTGGGCAAGACACTTCACCTATTGCCTACTGGTGGTGGTCTGAGGGCCCGGTGGCGCCAGTGTCCGGCAGCCTCGCCTCTGTCAGTGCGCCCCAGGGTGGCTGTGGCTACAATGTAGCTTGCCATCACCAGTGTGTGAATGGGTGGATGACTGGATATGTAAAGCGCTTTGGGGTCCTTAGAGACTAGTAAAGCGCTATATAAATACAGGCCATTTACCATTTATTTATTTTTAAGATAGCACTGGATCAGGTGCTTGAAGAAAACCTGCATCTTTATCTTGATTTGCCTTGGCTTCTCCACGGCTTCCAGCACCACCTTGCACTTCATCCACATCCATTGTTCCATGACATTGCAGCCAACCAGCAAGAAACATTTTAATTATGAAAATCATAAAGAAAGAAAAATATAACTGTATCAAAGGAGCAAAACAATTAAATAGTTAGATGGTTAAATGGTTACAGTAGAGTGAATACACTAGTGTCAATGAATCAACACCTTTAGGATTTTTATCTGATTTAATACTCAGTTCAGCATTAAAATAAATCTAATGGGTGATCTTAATATTCATCTGGATGTTGAAAATAACAGACCTTACACTGTATTTTATTTAATATTAGGCTAGGTAGCATTTATCAAAATGCAAATGGAGTATTTAATGAACTGTTTCCTTCTCGGTTTTCATGTAAATGCAAAGTACAAGTTTGTCATGGACAGTGTTGGGCAAGTTACTTTGAAAAAGTAATTAATTATAGTTACAGGTACTAATTCAAAAAGTAACTGAGTTAATAACTGAGTTACAATATTCTAAAAGTAATTAATTACTTGAAAAGTAACTATTGCGTTACTTAAAAAAAAAACGTTTAACCCTCTGGGGTCCAGGGTATAATTGACCATTTTTAACTACTTTTGATTTTCCCTCCACATTTTACCTTTAAAAACTATTTACTTAACTAGATGGGTGGTGACCATGGTGGCCATTTAGAAGTCGGCCATCATGGATACATCTTTTGTTTTTTCAATAGGAAGAGGGCCATGTGACAAATCAAACTTATTGGTAATTTCACAAGAAAAACAATGGTGTGCTTGGTTTCAACGTAACTTTATTCTTTCATGAGTTATTTACAAGTTTCTGACCACTTATAAAATGTGTTCAATGTGCTGCCCATTGTGTTGGATTGTCAATGCAACCCTCTTCTCCCAAAAAAGTCTAAGGGGGTCAGATCGGGAGACCTTGGGGGCCATTCAACTGGCCCACGACGACCAATCCACTTTCCAGGAAACTGTTCATCTAGGAATCCTCGGACCTGGCACCCATAATGTGGTGGTGCACCATCTTGCTGGAAAAACTCAGGGAACATGCCAACTTCAGTGCATAAAGAGGGAAACACATCATCATGTAGCAATTTCAAATATCCAGTGGCATTGAGGTTTCCAACTATCGTTGTACCCCATATACCACACCAAACCATCACTTTTGTTGTTCCAACAGTCTTGGAGGGATCCATCCAATGTGGGTTAGTGTCAGACCAATAGCGGTGGTTTTGTTTGTTAACTTCACCATTCACATAAACGTTTGCCTCATCACTGAACAAAATCTTCTGCATGAACTGAGGGTCCTGTTCCAGTTTTTGTTTTGTCCATTCTGCAAATTCTGTGCGCCAATCTGGGTTATCCTCGTTGAGATGCTGCAGTAGCTGGAGTTTGTAAGGGTGCCATTTGTGAGTAGCTAATATCCGCCCAAGGGATGTTCGACTAAAGCCACTCTCCAGTGACATGCGGCGAGTGCTACGCTGTGGGCTCTTGCTGAATGAAGCTAGGACAGCCACTGATGTTTCTGCATTAGTGACAGTTTTCTTGCGTCCACATTTTGGCAAATCCAACACTGAACCAGTTTCACAAAACTTAGCAAGCAGTTTGCTAACTGTAGCATGGGAGATGGGTGGTCTCGTAGGGTGTCTTGCATTGAAATCTGCTGCAATGACCCGGTTACTGCGTTCACCAGATATCAACACAATTTCGATCCACTCCTCACATGTTAACCTCTTCGACATGTCGATGGCTGTGAACAAAGAGAAACTTGTAAATAACTCATGAAAGAATAAAGTTACGTTGAAACCAAGCACACCATTGTTTTCCTTGTGAAATTACCAATACGTTTGATGTGTCACATGGCCCTCTTCCTATTGAAAAGACAAAAGTTGTATCCAAGATGGCCAACTTCTAAATGGCCACCATGGTCACCACCCATCTTGAGGAGTTTGCCCCCTCACATATACTAATGTGCCACAAACAGGACTTTAATATCGCCAACCATTCCCATTTTATTACGGTGTATCCATATAAATGGTCCACCCCGTACTTTACTTTTTGGGTGGATAGACTGTGAACTTCCTATAAAGTGATTAATAAAAACATTATGACCACTCACAGAAGAAGAAAATACTGCTATCTTGTAACAAGGTGTGATAATGGTTGGTTGATTAGTACAGAGGAGCTTTATGTAGCCATTGTGTACGGTGCTGGAGAAATGGGAAGGGGTAAAAACAGATTAAAAAAAATAAAATAAAATAAAAATTGATCAACTTTGAGCACGACCAAACTTGTGACTGACTCAGTGATGACTGTCAGATCATATCTGAAATGACAAGGCTTGTGAATTGCTTGCCATCAGCTGTGAACAAAGAATTTCCAAACTGCAACCTACTGACAGGGAATTGGGGGACGTGCTGGATCAAGTTTGATCCATACCCCCTTCACATCACAACTTACACCACTTAAAGGATCTACTGATTATATTGAATTCATAAATAAAACTTAAAACATTTGATCCAATGTAGTTTTTCCTTAAGTGTACATACTGCATGGTCTCTGACAGAATGAAACCTAGTGAGTATGTGGTCATTGAACTTAAATTTCACAAGTCAGAAGATGCAAAGGAAAAGTTGAAAGAAGTAAAAGGAAACAGCTTGTGGAAGTTTGCAATCAGATAGCACAAACTGAGTAATCTCTGTTCCAATGCCATCCGGAAATCTTGCCTTTGATTCTCTGCTAGCAGGAGCAAATGGCTTTCAGAGATTGCACCGTAAATCCATCTGATCATCAGCTCAGTGGGGCCTTGTCTTCAGGACTGAGGAGACAGAGGACAAAAACACAGAGCTTTGGAGAATCTATTTTCCTTGAATCTAACCCCCTATAGCAGTAACAAAACCCATCCATGACTGTAAATAATAAAAAGATGGAGTAATGTTGGCACACTGTTGACTCCTTAGGCAGGTTGGAAGCTGCAGCATGCATTCTGATGAGAGAAAAGGAGAACTACTGAAGGACAGAAGAATAGCCAAGTGCATGTGCTTGGGATTAGTTAAAAAGAATCTCTGTTTGTTTTGTCATTCAAAATGACAGTATATATGACAGTACAGTAATGGCAATCAAGACAAATCGTTAGGCTGTTATGTGAGCTCTGCCTGAAAACTTACATACAATAAATCCGCTTTCTGCAAACTTGTGTTTATTGATTTTTCTCTTGTAGTTGAAGATAGATTTAACAATGAAGTATTGATGATTTGTACTAAAAATTTGAAATACTGCAGGAGACACTGGGTCTGTTGACAATAAGTAGAACTACTTGTTCAGAGTTGAGTGTTTGTTTTTTTTGTATTCTGCATGTTGGCAGGCCAACAGCTGGTGAACGGTTTGTTTCACGTGCAGCTTTAATGTTTACATATGCTGAAATTTTGTTGTCAGTAGGTCTGTATTTAATGGTGAGCTAAATATGTGTTAGTAATCATACACTGTCTCACTACTAGTCTGTCCCCTTTCTCTAGTCTCTAATGGAGAGTGACCCATTGCACTGATCTCTGTTCAGCATTCCAAAGTGATTCAAAGCATCTGTAGATGGCAGTGCAGAAGTGTGTCATTCCAGAAAAAGAGACCTTACCCTCTGCCACCATTGCTTGTGAGTCAGCCAAAGCTGAATTACCCATAGCTTTGTCTTTGAGGTCTGTGTTCCTGGTGGGATGAGGTTACTTCTGCTCCACAGACAAACCTCAGACACAGGAAAGCAGTTGGGGGGAAACATTAAAGCCAGTGGCTTTGTGATTCCAGTGAATCAAGTGGTGATCAATACACACTGGCCAGGATGCTGCTACTCTACAGTTTAATCCCTGCTCTCAGGCCATCCGGGCTAGAGCAATCCCTCAATGCAGCTTGTTATTTGCTGCGTGCTCCCACTGATATTGTAGTTTGGGAAATGATTACCATGCAATTAAGACTAATGTTCACTCCATTAGTCCTGTCCTCTTAGAAAAACTCTAGGATGATATTGTATTGCACTTTGGAACGGTGTTTGCTTTATAAGCCTTAAAATGTAGAAAGGACTGTAAGACGTGATTGCAATTTAGAGAAGAAATGTACCCTTTCATTTAGATCTTTAGATCATTATTTTTTTGTTGTGTGTCTTTTTGTCTTTATGCAATCTACTAAGATGGGTATTTTTTCACTTTCAGGGAGAAAAAGTTACTAAAAGCAGTAACCCTCGTGTTTGTGTGTACTTCTATATTGCACAAACTGTGCTCTGTTTCAGGATGAGTGCATGCTCAGTTTAGTAGACCCTTACTCAATATTCAAATGATGATCCCATTAATGACATGGCATTTTAACCACTAAAATCACATAAGCAACCTATTTACCGTAGTAGAAAACCTTTTCTAATCATGTGTTCAGTTTTTTTACTAAGTGAATTCTTTCTGTATAGCTAGCCTCTACCTTGGCAAGTTCAGCCCTCTATCATGTGTGGGGAAGAGAAGAGAAATGCAGCATGAATAATGACCCAGCATTACACTTTCCATGGTGTATGTTGCAGATATAGATAAAACTGTGATACTTGGTTATAATTTCCTGACAAAACATATCTTGCACCAATATTGTGATGTGAGGTGGTTAACATGTAACCTTACACAGACAGTACGCAGTATGAAGTAAAGTAGTTTAAAGTTTAAAGCAAGGTTTGAAAATGAAAATCTACAATAAATTGATGAGCTGTGATAGTTGCTTACTTTTTCTTAATGTACAGAGTGCTTTGAGGTTTCAGCTTTATTTAACCTAACCCTTACAGACAATAAAACTCTTTGAGAACTGTACAGTTCAAAACCAATCTCAAAATAATCTATTAAAAATGTAGATCCTCTATTATTCTTATTATAGAATTTTTCAATTTAGCTTTTTTTTTTTTTTATATATCTCACAAAACAGGTGAACGTTTTTTGGCCAGGGCCAGAACCTGTACTTTACTTTGCTACGGAAAACAGTAGGAGACCTGAGATCTATGGATAAGGACTAGCTTAGGATTCCAACATGTTTCATTGATGCAATTGAAATGATTTGTTTTTTATGTAAGGCTGACAGTTTTCCATCTCTCAACCAATGTGATGAATGCTGACACCACCTCAGTTGCTTTTGGACCCCAGTGTATAAAAGCTATGCAAACATAATGCCGGCTGCATTCCGCTTGCGTGCCTAAACCTCCTGCAGTAAGGCTTTGGTATTTCTCAACATTGACGGAAAGTCCTCTCCCATTTTGCTCTGTTTGATTTATTCTATCTTTCTGGTTTCAGAACATTGATGCTCTCCAAGAACACTTAGGCCTCTATAGTTTGTGCCTTCCAGCTGCACCTCACATGTGCAATTAAGTTGTCAGAGTAGCCTGAGCCGCTGCTTGCGTTGTTCTTGGAGACTGGTGCTTACATTGTTTAAGGTGTGCTTATGTTTTGTATAATGAACTTTTATTTGTGTATGAAAAAATCGGAAGGCCCAGAAATTGCATGGTTATGATTTGACAGTTGGTGTTAAAATCAGGTCTTGACCACTAGTTAGCAGCAATTTTCCAAAATGCTGATATAAAGATAAATAAGATATATAAAGAAATGTATATCAGGATCTTATAGACTAATAATTGTGAAGTAAAAAAGATGTGATTGGCAGTAATTACATAATAAATAATTGGAAAATAACTGGGCACTGCTGATTATTCTGAGTTAGAGCTATTCCTGCGTTTGGGAATTCCCCGTGTGTGTCGTAATTGACTTGTCTAAGATGTGTTGTTTTTTTTGTTTTTTTTGCACATGCCTGTGTGTGAGTGCGTATGTCAGGGATCTGTGTGGAGTGTTTTATTGTAGCTAACACATTGCAGTTATTAGCATTAGGGGGTAGCTGTGCCAGCGTAAGCAGAATGCCTCACATGCTCAGCCTGGGCTTGTGGTTAGCTGATGGAGACATCTGAAGGACCAGAGCCTCTCAGATCTAAATCAGGAACAATTTCTCCCTCTTTCCGATTCTCCCTCGATGTGTCTTTCTCTTTTGATATTCCTGCTTCCACTTTACTGTTGTCACAGTCCTGTTTTTCTTCTTTTTTTGCCGTGGCTTCTGGCTCTTTAATCTTTGATTCTCTCACTCTTTGCTTCGGTTGACTTTCTGTATTCTTCTATTTCCTTTCATGTTTTCTTCTTTTCCCTAACACTTGTTACTTGTGAACACTGAAGTTGAGGTCACTAGTAGGAGCATAAAGAATTTGAATGGGCTTCAATGGAAAGTGCAGTGGTTTGTTGTAATTATTTATCCAGGCTCCAAATTCCATCATGGCACCTATATTAGTTCAAGCCTGTTTGAATTCCTTGTTCCTGGATGTTAATCAAGTCTCAGAATTGGAGTTACTCAGACTCAGAGTCTTTTGTTTAAATAAAAAAATGTGCTAAACATTGTTTGTGAGGATAAAAGAGGACTGACCTCAGCACCCCTATTACTTTTGCAGACCTGCTTACTATTGTGGAGAAATGACTGCAAAAAGCGATTTTGTAACAAAGAATCCAGTTTTCTGCATGAATACACAGGGCTTTGAGATTTATTAGATTAATGTAGAATTATGGACAGTTAAACTGGAACAACATCGGCTACTGTACCGTAAACACAAGATTGGTTTCTGCTGGTTTTACTTAAGACAAATAAAATGCACTGGGCTTTGAACTATTACCTGAAAGTGCAACAGAACAAGAGTAGAGCCAAAATCACCTAAATGTCAAATGTTTGAGGAGGGCACTTAACTTTTGGCCTTTGCCTTTTACATTTTACTTTTACCATTTACACTTTAAGTTTATCTTGTTGTATGTTTACTGGAACTTGGTTAAAGAGCTATACTGAAACTGCAGCCAGAGGTGATCTGTCTGGTGAGAACAGCACAAGGACAATGCCTGAACAAATTAAATACTCAGAAGTCAGAAGACCTCTTGTAGCTCCCTATGGGTCTGCTCTGTAACTGGGATCCCCGTTTGTCTTTGTTATTGTAAGTATGTTGGAGGCAGATAATAAACATAGACAGTTTGACTTGGGTAGAGCAGAGGCACTCTTGGCAGAGACCTCCAACATGACATCACCGGTGTCGTTGTGATTCCTCCCCCTTCAGAGTCAAATTCTTTTGTAATTATGCATTCTTCTTTTGGCACATGCTTGGGAATCTTTTCTATGTCTTTGCTCCCCCTCCTTAATGAATACTTTATATATTGGAGCTTCTGAAGGAAAGAAGGTGTTTGCTTTGTAGCAGTTTTGCTGGGATGGAATGTGCCTAGTAACACTTCAGGTATTACAGACCTATCACAGCTCTCCTTACACTTTAATAATCCAGAAATTACCACGAGTATGTAGGGCTGAACGATATATCGCATTTGCGATAATATCGCGACATGATCAAGTGCAATTTTCTAACCGCAAAGGCTGCGATTATACTCTGGACATGTCCAAATTCATGGGCTGCATCCTCCTGAGGCCGCATTTGTAGACCGATTACGTCACAGCGACGCGCCGAAGGCTGTCCAAATTACTACCATATCCCAGAATTCATAGCGCGGCCCAGCCAAACTCCAGCTTCCAGCAATGGCGGCCGCTAATAAGTTTTAAAATTACTCATACTAATCTTTCTGGGTCACAAAATAAACTTTTAACATATTTTCAGGCGAGAAAGTAGCTGTATAAACATCAAATATCTGCTCGGTTTATCAAGATATCCCATATTTGCAAAAGTGCTTCGACGTTTTCAGAGGCGTCTGCTACCCTCCGGCTAGCTCGACAGCTAGCCGGAAGCTCGAGGGTTACTGATGCGGCCGAGAACGGCACAACTCCCGGCACATCATTTTCAGATCACCGCGGAGTTTCGCTGCTCGGGTTAAACGTAATATATAAGTCACTTAGACAACCTAAAAACGTTATTGTTGGGCTTTTTTCAGTGTTTTGTTTGTTCGTGAGTAAATCGGTTTGGCTGAGATTAAAGTTATTAGATTAGATAAAATAAAACTTTATTAATCCCCCGGGTGGGTTCCTCCTTGGTTTTCACACAGCTGACTAAACGTCAAACAGAAAACTTATTAAACAGAAGTATGAGACAGTCGAGAATTTACACCAGTGTCTGGTTATATTTTAGATAGCAAGAAGCAGACGGCCGAGTTTATTAAACTCCACCGAGACAGCGATGACGCTAATCAGAACTAGCCTTCTGATTAGCTAATCAGAAGGCTAGACCGTCCAATTTCATGCCTTTAAATTTTAAAGGCGTGTTTGTGTGTGTTTATACAATTGCTATTATGTTTGCACTTTATGTGTAATGTTACTGACTGCAGAGATCAGTAAGATGTGTGTATTTTTTATTTATTAGTTTTATTTATTTAATATTATTTTTTAATTGAATGACTGTCTAGTAGTTCACAGATGTCGAAAAACTGAGTGTGGTAAAGCCACTGATTTTTTTATGTATATTTCTGCAATCTGCACATTGTACTGACTTTCATTTTAATGTTTACACCAGGGTTCCTTGTCAGCACTTTATGCTCAGATGTTTGTAAGCTAAAAATAAACTATTGTGTATGTTCAAATATACTGTTGTGATTGAAGAAGTTAAATAAAAATGTCAGTCATCAATTCATGCATCACCTCATGTCATCATAACAGAGGTCTGTCTTCCAGGAAAGAACAGTTTAAAATTAATGTAATATAGTATTGGCCATACTATATGATGTATTGCTTGTCTTTGTTTAATAATACAGAAGACAAAGACCTTAAAAAATAATCGCATATCGCATCGCAATCGCAATATTGGGGCAAAAAATCGCAATTAGATTATTTTCCATAATCGTTCAGCCCTACGAGTATGTTTTTCTCTGTAGTGGTTATAGTAACAGCAAACTTGGTAAGTTGTGCATTTTCAGACTGCTGAAAAAGTTTAATTCTCAGATCTTATTCTGCCTTGTGCTTTATTGGTGCAGGAAATTTCATCTTATTGGCTACAGAACATTGTGTAGAGACTGTAATATTTAATTTGTGCAGGTTTGTTTTTGTGTAGTGGATTCAGTTACTGAAACAGAGGGGGGGGAATAGACCACATTTTTGTGATATGCTACTTTCATTGAGATAATTATTCAGAATGTCACACAATGTGATATTCATCTGGGTTACTTTCAGGCTCTAATCCCCCCAATCTTCTATGGATTCCAGCTGCATGGCTCTAGTCCTTAAGTATTGGTCTGTATAGTATTTTATATTGTGTGTGCATGTACATTTGTGTTTTTTATGCACATATTTCTCTTTAAATATGCCTATGATGTCTGTGTATAAAATACGTAGCATAATTATAATATTAATACCCAACAGTTATTTGTGATGGAGACTGTGTGAAATTCTGTCCTCACTACTCCAGCTTCTGTAGTTCTCTTCTGTTTGAGGAGAAAATGAACCCTCTGTCTTTAATCATGGTAAAATAGCTTTCTTCATTTGTTACTGTTTCATTAAAAAGCCATTAGCAGCTAATTTTTAGCCGAGCTGATGGATGCGTTCGAAGCCAAGAGACGTTAAAGAAAAGGTAATCTGAGTCAACTGTGATGTTCTCTGTTCTTTTCAGCAAAAATTCCGGTGGGGTTGTCATCAATGGTTCAAACAGCTTAAGTGTAAAAGAAGTGGCTGCATACCATTTGACATTACTGGAACCATCCCAAACTGTGACATTATGTTTAAAACAGTGAGCCCCTTTTCATGTTTTTATTTCTCTCTGTGCCAGCTGGAAACCATTCTTATGAGAACCAGGGTCAACACTGTTAAAACAAGCTTCAGACTAGCTAATTATAGATGGGATGAGAAGCTCTAGAAGAAGTGGAAGGATGGAGACAATGTCAGATATAGGTAAAGAAGATGAAACATGAACAAAAGTGAAATGAATACTGTGATAGCAAAGAAGGCCTTTGATGAGGCAAGATGGTGAGAGAGGGGGGAGATGAGACCTAGGAGCACTAAAAAAACAGAAGCACATTTTTAGGACAAAAGAGTATGTGTATCTCTTTAGTAGTGTTTTTTTCCACTATTGTTCTGGAAAAACAGCCTGGAATGTCCCACATTCTCATTATATCCTTTGAGTATCATATGATTCACTGGTTACTTGGAGGTGTGAATGCTAGGCCTTAACATGTCGGGCAGAGGTTCTGTGTGTGTCTGTGTTTATATGAGTACGTGAGTGATTTACAGGAGAAGGGGTTCTGTGTGAGATAAGGAGCCTATTGGGTTTCCTTCATTTATTTTCTCACTCTGTAGGCGTTCGCCCTCCCCTGCCGTGCCTCCAGTATCCAGGCCTGCTGCTTTGATGTCAGCATGAGTTCACCAGCAACCTGCAGAGGAAAAACAACAAAAACAGAGTGTGTTTATCTAGCAATGGTCTGCATGCTCCCATTAATGTGCTGAAACTGTGTGAAATTGACCAGTTTTAAAAATGTTTTGGTTTCAAAGATCAGGCGGTTGCAGAGAAGCGAGGTAGTCGGCTGCTGGTCCTTGCCAATTTTTTTTTTTCCTTGTGTTAAACTGAAATTGGAAAATACTTAGCAATTTCTGAAAAGAAAAAATATAGTGCTTGTTTTTTTTGTCTAATATTTATTAAGAATGGGCAACAAAAACTCTGGTAATTTGCCTACTTTTCAGCCAGTCCAGGTCAGAGGAAGCCTCAAATCACAAGAAACTGTAGCAAGGGTGTTATTCTGCTCCCGCAAATACTTTATAAGTAGGTATTTGCGGGAGTATAATGAGTATTTTAAGACATATTTGTATTTTTTGAAGCTTTACTAGTTTACATATATGTCATTGTCACTAGCAGATATGATGTTACTGGTTTCTAGTGTCTGTGAGTTATAGCCAGATTATTTGTACAAGGAACTTGTGAGTTTCTTATCTACAGAGGTGCTGTTCCTAATAGCTGGAGGTGGTGGTGGTATTCAGCTAATGCGCTGAGCAGCTCATATGGGTTGACCCTCCAGACAGACTCAGCACACCGCCTCCTGCTCCCTGACTGAGTCAGACGATTACAGGAGGACAGGGGTCACGTCTGGCCTTCCTGTGCCCTAACCCTCTATGGGTGCCCACTTACCCTCTGAGTAGGGGGTCCCCCTCACCTGTCAGTCACACCACCAGCTTCATGTTTCTGTCCCTTTGTTCTGGTCTCATTATCATCAAGTCTCTTTCACTCTAGACGTCCCTCAGCTTTTCTTGGTTTTGCTGTCTCTCTTTTTTTTCCACTGTTTTTTCTCTCGCTTATCAATTGGTTTCATGTCTCTCTTTTCCTTTTTAACTACCATCATATTTGGTTAACAGCTGAGGTGACATGCCTGCAGGGGAAGAAGCCCTACTTTTTCCGGTCCTCGTGTCTATCTTTCCTTCTCCTTTTCTCCATCCTTCTTAGGCTCCCTGCCTGTGCTGTGCCCTGCTGTGGAATTGGAGAGATCGATTTACTTGGCAGCAGCTGAGGGCAGGCTTCATTTGTCCCAGGGCTTCCTTCTGAAAAGGCATTTTTCACCTCTGGAGAATTGCTCACTGCCCATGGTGACATTGAGCGCTTAATTGCGCTACTTCCAAATTTGGCAGTCTTGTTCTTCATAGTGGCAGTTCAAGTTGTTGAACTCGATGGACTCTTGGCTTGCTGGGCTATGCATTCCTTTAGGTATAGATATGAGACTAAAGGGGGAAGGAGACTGTTTCTTACTCTAATGTGCTCAAGCAGGGTATTGTGATGTAAACTAAGAATTGGAGTGTGTATCTTAAACCTTCCTAATCAAATAACAATCCCTTTTCTATTGTAGCATGTTTAAATATTATAGGTGCAACTTTTCAAAGTGATGACAAATCTACAAAAGAAATGAGTAATGACCAGCAAATTTACACCTTATTATTCACAGATCTTTATTCGTTGTAACCTTGATGAAGTATTTATTATTTCTCCCTCTCTGTTTACCAATTCCCACCACTCTCTGATGAGGAAAAAACTGATTGCACAGTGGAGCTCTATTGGATAGGGCCTTAGTGAAGTAACATGTAAATATTTCTACCAGAGCCTCTCTCATCTCTTTTGAGCATTGAGTGTTTACTGCACTGGGGGATACTTCTGTCAGTGTGTCTGCAACTCAGATAATGCAAAGTATGTTTAAAACCAAATCATCATTACTCAACTACAACGAAAGGGTTCACTGTCATTAAATCATGTTAGAACCAGGGATTGTCTGTTACATATGTAAGCTGCATGAATGTATTAAAATTTGCAACACGCGACCTGCCTGCAAAGGCTGTCTGTCAGTTTAAACTGGATCGGTTCAGTATTTATAAATAAAGTGTGTGTGTGGAGTAGCCAAATATATTTGGTTTTGACACCTTCAGTGCTTACATGTGTCAGGATAAGGGGTGACTCCTGAGACGCTTTAATGCTAAACACATGTGATCTCCCTTTTCTTGTCCAAATTATCTGACTAACCTACCACCCAGGCTGATTGTGCAAAGGTTACAGTGCTGCAGTAACCTCTAATCAACGCCACACTGAGTTTTAACTCAGTAATCTCTCCACCTTTTCACTAACTTCTCAGTTTTGCCTCTAATATATTGTTTCTTTGACACTGTATCTAATTTTTTCCCCATTTCTTCATCCCATCCACTGCTGCAGGCTTATGTCTACCATGAGTTTGAATATGAGGTATTTGCTATTATACATAGTAGCTGTTAGGAGTTCAACATTAGCTGCTGTAGTCATAGCATTTTTGTGCTCTGATAAGTTTTTCTCCCCTATTCTCCAAATTGCTCATTTATGGTTAAATTCGTCTTTATAACAGGGCTCGATATATTCCAAGATGCACACACGTTTATCATGTGGATACAGGGACAGATCTGACAGATTTCCACCCATAGAATCTTATTATTACTTCCAATCTTAAACTGTGACTTAGCAAATCCCTCAATCCCTTAAAAAGTCACATTTATTAAATTCACAAACTCAACCTTATTGTTGCCCCTTCAGTAGCTTTAATAAAATGTGCTGTTTTTAAGCAAAAAAAGAAATAAAAATAAGCCAAGCAATATTAGTATTGCTGGTGGTGCATTATTTATGCACCACTAGCAACTAGCTTGCTATGGACCAAAACAAATCCTGTTTTCCTTGCTTTTTGACTTTGCTGTTGGAACACAAACAACAGTGACGTCACTCCCAGCTCTGACATCTGACTTCTGAGGCAGATGGAATGCAGCATAAGTCCTTGGCTGTCAGTAGTCTAAAACCACTATTTCTGACCCCTCCACTGTTTGTCCTCATGTCTCTGCTGTTTTATTTGTACAGAACACCCACAAGCCCGAGGCTCTCTACGAGCTACAACAATAAATAAGCTCCTTAGCTTGAATCTTGGGTCATTCTGTTTATCACCAAGCTCATCTCTAAATGGGGGGTGATCATTTCATTTTCCTATATACACATTAATACATACATACACACATTTTGCACTTACGTTCCTGGGCTTGACAGGCCACCGGTGTCTCCAGTGTGGATCACATGTGCTGTCATGGACTAGAGACCTTCATCTTTCTCATCCAAGGACCAGAGTTTATTTGTAGAGGCCACAGGGATGGTTGTTAAATGGTGGGAGGAAGGTTATTCAGAAGGCTATTCAGAAGGTTTAGTGTAAGAAATAGTGGTGCATGGTAAACTTTCTTCTTATCACTGCCACCGCCAGTGATGCAGGAGAGCAGATTCTCAGTTTATATTCATTTCATTACTCTCAGTAACCAGATACACTGTAATATAAATTGTCCTTGGAAGTTAGCACAGTCAAAGGCCGCAAAGATCCTCTTTTCCACTGTCTGATAACAAAATTTATGTTGCTTGGACCTAAGTGGACCCTGGTGTAGTCGTGGACAAAGGCATTATAATTGTAACTTAAGCCATTACATATAAACAAATATATTCAATATTGCTACTCTAATTTCAATCTAAGAAACATGTTTTATGCATGAAAATTCACATATTCCATATCTAATTTAAACAAGAACTAGTTTGCACAATCTAGGATCACAACTACTATATGTTATATTATTACTTTACTTTAATGTGGTTATAACTGATAACTTATAACTACAGAGCTCTTGTAGAGGCCCTTTTGTCCAGCTTCTGTCATCGCAGGCATTGTTGTTTGTTTTTGTTTTATCAGGATGACCACGAAAGTGGCTCTAGTTCTACCAGTCGCAGTGTCTCAGACAGCTCCAAGGCTGTGGCCAAGCCCCGTCGCCTACAGCAAGCTGCCCCGAGTGACCCAGACCTGCCTCCAGGTAAGTGATGTAAACTGGCTCAGTGAGGCTGTTCTGATTCCCTCACCTACCTACTTGACATCAACATGTTCCTTAAAAGTGGACTGTCTTAACTACATCAGTTCATATGATCTGATATGGGACTGTCAAAGTGACCACCTCTGGTTAGCTATGACTTCCCTGCTCAACATGCAAACAAACACACAACTTCAGTATACAAAGACCAGAACTCTGCATTGGTCCAATTTTGCAAACCTCCATTCAACTGCAGTTGCAATTTCAGACTACCGGATTAACCTGTTACCTAAATAGGACCAACTACAAAGTGTGCTTAAAATAAATTTTTTGTGACACACTATGTATGTGCAATATTATAGTTATTATTGTTTTGGATTTGAGTTTTTATTTTTATTTCGTTTTTGTTTTTGATTCTGTTTAGTTTCAGTTCATTTCCAGAGTGGGATTCTCCTGTGAGTTTATTATTATTATTATTATTATTATTATTATTATTATTATTATTATTATCTTAATAAATATTGTTATTGGCAAGAACTAGGAAAATTTATTCAGGTATTGCAATAAAAGCAGATAACTTTTTGAATGTGTTGTAGACTTCCAAAGCTTCAAAAACGTGTCCACTACTGCCCCATCAAGGAAGATGTTGTTGTTATTTTGTTGTTGTTTTTTACCAAAATAACCAACACTAAAACTAAGGATATATCTATATATTTAGTTGGGTTTTTTTTATTAGTTTTTCAAGTTCACAAAATTGCTTCAGTTAGTTTTATTTTATCCAAGGACCAGAGTTTTTTTTTTCAAAAGTAGTTAACTAATATTTTTTTCATATTTTATAACTTTAGTATGTATGTATGTATCATCTCCCGTTTACCCTATAAGAGTTTTTAATTTCGGATGAGCCACGTAGCGCTGTTTTTCACAAGTGTAAATCACCCAGAGTGAGCATGGGGAATGTGCCTGTTATAAATCATACGGTGATGGCTCTTATCAACAAAGTTCCTTGACCACATGCCTCCCACAGGGCCACGGATTCCATGCCTACCTTACTGCAGCACTTTAGTGCACCTCACAAAGAGCGGTTTTGTTTGAGAGTGGCTGAATAATAGAATTTAAAAAAATAATTTATACAGACCTTTCACACCAGAACTTGTGAACACCAGGGCCCTAGTGTGACTGAATGCATTTTTTTACCCTAATCTTTTATGTTGACAGTTTTATTTTTAAAATGTATGGATGCAGTTATTTCAAATACCTCTGAACATATAAACTTATGTAAGAAAATTTTCAAGTAGGTGTGCGACAACCTTTCAACCTTTAAGATCTATGAAAAATAATCTGTTTAGAGAGCACGAATGAAGGTAAAAACATAATCCAAGAGGCAGGGGTCATGAGCTGAGTTAGGTCAGCTTGAAAAAAAGCTTCACTTCCAAACCCTGGTGTGGTTGAATGTATGAACTTACACTCCTGGCTTGTTGTATCTTGGGAGGATCCATTTCCAGGCTTTACATTATGAGATAATATCTCTCCCCAGCTGTTAAAGCACAGTTCCTCACACCCAGGCATCTCCCTTTAGGGCTGCTTCCAACAGATCTCCCAGTAGTGTGTGTGTGTGTGCGCGCACGCGCGCGCCATGTTTTTAGTGTGTTCTTCTGTGTGCACACCCTTAACTTTTCTACTAGCGGACCTTATTTCAGCCCATTACAGACTGCAGAGACAACTTTGGGGTCAGAGGTTGCTGCACCTCGGTAATGGCAAGGAAGCAAATGAATGCCGTAATCCCAACCTACCTAATTAAAAGCTTGAGGTTAAAAGGTAGATGAGGTAAAACTAACCTGCTATGACTCAGACAGAGGATGTTTTCCCAAGAATAAGATACAAACCAAACCTGACAGAAGGCTTTAATGTAGTTGAAGTATGGTGGTTTTTTTTCAGAGATGGGATGCTTAACATTAGTGCCTCCACAATCTGTTAAAGTGCTGAAATGTTGTCTTTCAGAAAAAGATCATGTCACTACTATATTACAGTTCCTTTGAGTTACAGAAATACCTTCAAAAGCCATGGTATACATGTGCTTTTTTAATGTCATTTTATGTTTCTTTAAGTTATTGTAAGGGTAGTTGGCATTAATGATGCTAAAACATAGCTGGGAAGTGCGGCTTTGATGCAAAGACCATTCAGACTTTCAAATCTTGTGACAGAGATAACTCTGTCTCCATGTAAAAACCTAACATAAGTCATAAATAATACATTATCTTTGTAGAATGTGAACTGTTGTATGTACCGTATTGTATGAACATGTAATAGATCAACAAGTAAAATGGATGCACAGTTGATACATCTCCATATGGATATGCTCTTCAGTGCTAGTACTGGCCAATATACTACCTCACGTGTCAAACTCAAGGCCCGTGGGCCAAATGTGGCCCGCTACATCATTTTATCTGGTTTTTTTTTTGTTTTTTTTTATATAACTACAAAACAAAAACATCCACAACAACAAAAAAGGATAGCAGCTTTTTCTCTAACATGTAGAAAAACAGTTACATATGTAACTTCTTTACACTGACAGACAGGGGAGTTTCACTGGTCCAGCCCACTTAAGTGGGCTGTATGTGGCCTGCAATATAATTATTAGTTTGACAACTCTGTACTGCATTAGGGCTGTTTGAAAAGCTGCACTGTGCTTTCTAATTCTAACTGTATATTGAAAAAGCCACACAACAGTGCATCTTAATCTTGCATTTGATGGTCTTTTAGTGTAAATGCATAACATATGTAATGTAAATACATTTTGTTCAGAATTGTGCATCATTTTTCACTGCATTTTAATTTTCTGTTATTTTTTATTTTAATTACTCAATGTTTTTTTTTAAAATTTGGATTGTGCAGCAATTTGTGACTATATGTCTGTGTAAAGCACTTTATAAATAAACTGTACTTACTTACCTTTACCTATTATGATACATTATTACATACTTTCAGTCGCCATCATGCCATAAGCCAGTTTACAGCTTCCACACTGATACTTGTATTCTAATCCTACTACAGCTATTATGTCATACATCACTATTTTTTAGAATTTTAAAAGACTGGTGATTAACATCCTTTTTGTACTTTCTTGCTAAATATTTTAAGCTATGTCCTTTGTCAGTGTAAAGTTGGTTGTGCAAATAATTTTGTGTCAGAGGCAGTGATAGACAGGTATAATTTTAAGTAAATGGATGATACAAAAATGTGGCAATGGTTGTGTACTTGTTAGCCTTAAGGAAGATCTGTGTTAGATGTGAGACCCTCACAGCGCAAAGACCTGTTTAGATCTTTGTCAGTATCTGCGTTTAAAAACCACTTTGTTGCGTCTTATCCCTTTAACTCCCATCTCCTTCAAAACAACCAAAACTAAACATGGTGATACCAAAAGGCAGGCCCTTCACAATTATCCAGTTATTTAGCTCTGAGCTCTCACATGCTGAATGGATTTATCGTCCTCGTTCACTTTGTGGTGGAAAATAGTGATGTTAATTCATATGCCATGGGATTGGTAGCCACACAAAGACCAAAGACCAAGTGCTTCCACCTTGGGCGATTCTGTGAGTGATTATGTTTACTGCTGCTTGTGGGGGGACGAGTGGCCACCGTTTGTGAGAACCACATTTGCCTGTTCCAGGAGATTCCTGCTTTGGTTCTATTCACGCCGTTGAAAATGTGGTTTGTTTTATATGACTTCAAAGCGATTTAATAGTGGCAGTTCTCCCTTTGAATCTGTGCTAGCCATACTGAAACCTATGAATTTGGTGTATCAGAAGCTGCCCTCCAAATTTTCTGTTTCAAAGCGTGTAGTCCGCTTATAAGTCACAGCATGTTTTTGTGAGTGCAGTAGGATCTTCAGGATTTGTTGTTTTTTTGTTTTTTGTTTTTTTTTACATTTTTTGATTGTGTGTCTAGTTGAAGGAAGCTAGTACACAACAAATATTCTTGACGTGCTTTCATGAGTACATAATTGAATTGTGTGCAGAAGGGATTATTGAGAATGAATAGTTATATCTATATATCTTCTGTTCCCTTAAGGAGAGGAACGAGGCCCAACACATAAGTATGGGAAATCACGCCCTCGTGTTTTTCTTTATTTTAATGACTATTTACATTGTAGATTTTTACTGAAGGAATCAAAACTATGAATGAACACATACAGAATTATGTGTAGTTATTGGTAGTATGTAGCTTCATGAGGTAGTCACCTGAAATGGTTTTCCAACAGTCTTGAAGGAGTTCCCAGAGATGCTGAGCACTTGTTGGCCCTTTTGCCTTCACTCTGCGGTCCAAGTCATCACAAACTATCTATTGATTATACTATTGATTGGGCTTAGGTCAGGTGGCTGTGGAGGCGCAGAACTCCATCACTCAATCACTGGAGAAGCTTTGGCAGCTTCGGCAAAGGTGTCTCTGATGCGCCTTTGCAAAGGCGATGAATGGGATGAATAGTGTACTTATTTCCTCTCTGAGTATCACTGCTGGCTCCTTGTAAACATCCATTCCATCCATCCATTCGCTTCCGCTTATCCTTTTCAGGGTCGCGGGGGGCGCTGGAGCTTATCCCAGCTGTCATAGGGCGAGAGGCAGGGTACACCCTGGACAGGTCGCCAGTCTGTCACAGGGCTAACACGCAGGGACAGACAACCACTTACACTCACATTCACTCGCACATTCACACCTAGTGGCAATTTGGATTATCCAATTAACCTATCCCCACAAACTGCATGTCTTTGGACGGTGGGAGGAGGCCGGAGTACCCGGAGGGAACCCACGCAAACACGGGGAGAACATGCAAACTCCACACAGAAAGACCCCGGCCTGATGGTGGAATTGAACTCAGGACCTTCTTGCTGTGCGGCAACAGTGCTAACCACCGTGCCACCGTGCTACAGTCCCTTGTAAACAGTGGGTTTATAATTCTGAGGCGGTTGATCCGGAACTGCAACTGGTAACTGTGTGGTGAACAACCTGATCCTTAAGTATGTGGAAGATGATATTGTGCTGTTAGTCAACATCACCTCAGTAGAGTGTACACCAGGGGTGGGCAATCTCAGTCCACGAGGGCCGGTATCCCTGCAGGTTTTAGATCTTTTAGATCTAGATCACCTTGGGTCAACACACCTGAATCACATGATTAGTTCGTTACCAGGCCTCTGGAGAACTTCAGGACATGTTGAGGAGCTAATTTAGCCATTTAAATCAGCTGTGTTGGTTCGAGGACACATCTAAAACCTGCAGGGACACCGGCCCACGTGGACTGAGATTGCCCACCTCTGGTGTACACAGTGGATGATAGCAACGGTTCGCACCACCCACGGATAGGGCGCTTAAGTGTGTCACTGAGGGAGGTGAGCAGCTTCCTGGGCATCGGGTCCTCCTGGGGGCCCAAAGGTGGACCTTTGCTCCAAGCCAACTGACTTAGAACTTGAACGGGAGGCTGCGCTCTCGCTGGAGGCTCACCCACCGCAACAGTGTGTTCTGCTTTCTTGTTGGTGGCTTGGCTTCCCAGGGTCCCACACACTGGGCTCTCCTGCTCATCCTCCAACAAACCATGAATGTCCAGGCCGATGTCCAGCGCATCATTGTCTTCCTGCGGAGTGCTGGGCTGAAGCCGGTCAGTGCTCCTGCATAGTTCTGGCTTGTCTTCGGTTAACCCATCAATATATTCTATGGGGTCAGCCCAGATAATTGCGGGGACATCAACAGGATACTCCTCGTCTTTGCACTTGGAGAGGAGAGGGTCATGCCATGCGAGGACAGTTGTGAACAGAAGATTTCTGCTTGTCTTGTTTCAGTTTTGTGTCCGTTCCAAAATGCAAAGTAAAACACTACACAGGAAGACTCAAATTTAGCAGCGTGGGCAGTCTACACAACAACTGCATGGTGGAGGCTAACTCCAACAGGGGCAGTTAAGCTAACTTCAAGCTAGCAGACAATCGAGCTAACTAGCAGCAGCAAGTTAGTCCAGTTTAGCAAAGGTGTTCTTAGTTTATATGCTCTTTACCTTTCTAAGGGATGACTGTGATAACAGGGGTAATGTGCGCAAGTAGGCCTGTGCATGTCATCACAGGTCATCCGCCTTAAAGACTTGAATAGAGGTTTTAGCCAGGACACGTGGGGACGTGATATCCTGTACTTATGTGTTGTACCAAGTGAATTGACTGAAAGGAAACAATTTCTTCAGTTTTCACTGAGTGAAATTATATATCTAGCTGAATCACATTATATAGCGATCTTAGTGAGATCTTTTTTCATTTTCTTGTTGGAAACAACAATAAGAGACCTGATAAGAGTTTTCAGTCTACAGTTTTCAAACCAGTAAACAGCACTCATGTCATGAGCAAAACCAGAAGCAGAAAAAAAAGGAAATGCACTAACTGTAGCTAAAAATAGCATTCTGTGATTTGATTTCATTAACAGTGATATAGAAACTAACCTGCATTTAATGCAAAGATTACAAATTGCAGCATCCTCTCATCATAGCTGGCTGTAGCTCAGGTGGCAGAGCAGGTCAGCCACTAATCAGAAGGTTGGTGGTTCGATCCCAGGCTGCCTCCTGGCTGCATGTCAAATATCCTTGGGCAAGATACTAACCCCATGTTTGCCTACTGGTGGTGGTCAGAGGGCCCGGTGGCGCCTGTGTCCGGCAGCCTCGCCTCTGTCAGTGCGCCCCAGGGCAGCTGTGGCTACAATGTAGCTTGCCATCGCCAGTGTGTGAATGTGTGTGTGAATGGGTGAATGACTGAATGTAGTGTAAAGCGCTAGTCCTATGGACTAGAAAAGCGCTATACAAATGCAGGCCATTTTTTTTACCATAAATATCAGCAAGAAAGAAAAAAAAATCCCATACTGGATTGCTGCGATACAGTTCACTAATTTACTAAGACCATCCCCTCACTCTTATTTTGAAAGTGTAGTTGCAGCTAACCAACTAGCCCAGCTGTCTCCACTGTCATTGACAGCAACTGGTGATAATAGTCCTTGTTCTGCTCCTGAGAGCCGCTGTGAGCTGGACAGCCAGTCTAACCAGAACCTGCAGTTTCAGACATAATTCATCTGACGTTCTATCTTGCACATCGAAGCAGCAACACAACAAGAACTAGCACTGCTAGCTGTTGAGAGTATTGGGACATTTACCCATAATGTAAATACAGAAGCTTTTGTAGTATTAGTGGAAACTGCTAACTAAGGAAACAAAATATCCCATACACACGAAGGCTGGTAATTTCTCCAGCTGAGCCGTTGTTCTGCGTTGGTGCCTTGCTGTACCATGCATGGTTGAGTTCCTTGAATCTCCCACTTTACTATAAGAGGCCCTAGAGCTAACTGAATAGTTAGCATAATTAGACGGCTTATATTGCTGCTTTAGTAAGAATCTAATCATATATTAATGTGTTTCCATAGTACTGCTGGAAAGTTACCTCAGCGGAAGTGAGATCCTTTCACTGCTGTCTTTGCATTTTTTTACGTTACAAACTGAAAATGAATAGTGGCTTACTGTATTTTATTAAAGATGCTGCGTTCCACAACAGGAATTGTATTTATGCTTCTGGTTACATTGGCAATAGTGCTAATACCATTTTAAATAACACAGCAATACAACTTCACAGTATATTTAGTGTCTTATGGACTTGTCTTTTTCTTTATGGCTAATAACTGTGGCAAAGCTGATAGTTGCTAATACTTTCCATATACAGGAAAATGGTGAGCATGTACAGTATAGTGTTTCTTTCCTGTATTGCACAGAAGAGACCACTTGGCCTGTTCTTAGATCACATAAAGGAGCTGGTTTTTCCAGCCATTTTATGGTTGAACAGTTTTAAGTGGGCTTCTTCCCTGTGGGCTGCAGCACAGGTGCTGCCTGTGTCAATTGTTTACAGAAGTTCAGAGCAGTGCAATGGCTCACAGGGAGATGGATTGGGGCCTTGGACTTGTTACAAGGCAAGAAGAGGTATAACAAGTGTACAAGCATGCGAGAGAGAAAGAAAGGACACCCTGACATGTGTAAATTAGATCCAGAGAGGTAAATAGCAGGGGGTAAAGTGCTGGTTTTACTGCCCAGGCTGCAGGTGCAACATCGGCTTTCTGACTGACCCCAGAAACACACACACACACACACACACACACACACACACACACACACACACACACACACACACACACAGAGCCACATTCATGCATGTAAGGAAGTTGCCAGGCACACACTCAGCTCCACTCAAGACAAGCACATGCATGCATGCAAGGCCACGCACAAGTGTCATGAACACACATTAAGTATGAGTTGAGTTCATATTATGTCATCCTCTCTTCCTGCTGCTGTGTTTGGTCAGGCAGCAGACTCATGAGAATTTTGTCAATTGGATTATGCTAATACATAGTCGGGCCTGTGCACAAGTGGCAGAACAGTTAACCAATTCATATAAATATTTTCATCAACAGCACCATTTTGTTCTACTTAATTATTGGTTCTGTTATGCCCTGGGCCAGGCATGTAGATACAGGAAGAAAAACATTTGGTTTGGAAAATAAGGGAAAAGCATTAAAGCTTTATATATTTTAACTTGTAGTGACTGTGTTTAACAGTACTTGGGAGGAATGAATAATGCCATTGGTCCTGTGGTTAGGAGGATTTATTGCTGTATATTTTCATATTTTATGGTCGAAACTCCCCTGTCTGTAATATTTTAAGTTATTTCTTACTTTGTTGAGTAATGACCTTACCATGTATGTTTTTCCTGCAAAGCTTCTGTTTCTGGGCGTCACTGTGGCCATTAGGAGGTACTGGTAACACTGCAGGATGGCTCCCTCAGCTCTGTTGAAACCCAATCTGTCATGCTGCTTTTTCTCTTGTGCTTCCTCTAGGCTACTACATCCACCCACTTCCTCAACAGAAGGACTGTCACCCTCACCTCCCTCAGCCTTTAAAAAAGTTGAATTCTGTAATTTCTAGTTTTATGTATAATTGAGAATCCTTTCTCTTCATATCCTCAAAATGTGAAAGTCACACTCTCAAATGTTTTAAATTAATTAATGCATTACATTTCTAAAAGTTATGACCCAAGTTTTTCCAGTGTAAATTCACAGTGTACTAAATAGTTATTATGCAGGTCGCTCATTGGTTCTTTTTTTTTGCTCTTTTTATTACTGGCAGATTTTGTCATGAGACATATTAATACATACACTGCAGCCCTGATCTTTCCTTGGTAATACCTACAGAGCCTTTTTTTTTTTTTTGGAGAATTCTGCAAATGTCAGAATTAGTTGGACTGGACATTAAACAGTCATTATGCTACCAGCTCTCTGCTACAGAGTCTCTGTAATGTCTGATTGAACCCATGTGAGAAAACTGCAAGTAATTGTTTGGAGAATTCACATCAAGAAAGTGGGAATATGCAAGTCCTGCCCAGGTGCCACCCCTCACCAAGCAACCCATTTCCATTAGTGTCCTTTTACTTGTGAAAAGGGGAAAAGTTGGAAAAATGCCCAGCCCTGATTATCCTGACCTTTGAGGAGTTCATAAGTTCCTAAATAAATTGTTTTTTTTCCCTTCATATTATGGGATTCCTATGACAGGGATTTATTGTGCTTTTAATTGCACTATTCTGTGTATGTACAAAGACCCATATTTTTATGTATGAGTGTGTGTGAGTACTTATTCAGTGAAAGTTGCTTGTGTTTAAGTGGACACAAAGGTGCCTCAGTAGTTTAATGAGCTTGGAAGGGATATAGTTATTGCAATATGTGCATAATTTGGAGTTAAACAGGATTTTACATCTGAGAGAAAGTAGAGCCCTTCTTAATACACTGCGATTTAAAGAGCTGCAAATTTTGTTGAGGTTGATTTTTTTTCTTCTTCTTTCCTTTTTTGGATAGAAGAATAACATGCCAGAATGATCTCTTATTTACAAGTCCATAAATAAATAAATAAATAAATTTTTTATTTATATAGCACCTTTCAAGACAGAATCACAAAGTGCTGCACATAAGATCACAAGTCATAAAAAGATTTAAAAAGAGAAAATAAAACGGGCATAAAATTAACCAAAAGCAGTTTTAAAAAGGTAAGTTTTGAGTTGTTTTTTTTAAAAACAGCTACTGAGTCCACAGTTCTTAATGCTTGGGGGAGAGAGTTCCACAGTCTAGGGGCCACAGTGGCAAAAGCTCTATCACCCTTAGTCCTCCTCTTAGTGTTTTTTATAGCAAGTAAGCCCTGATCAGATGACCTCAAAGACCTGCTAGGGACATAGGGCTGTAGCAGATCAAAGTTGTAGGCAGGTACCAGTCCGTGCACAGCTCTGTAGGTCAAGACCAGGATCTTAAAATCAACTCTAAATTTAACAGGAAGCCAGTGTAACTGAGATAATAATGGTGTCACATGTGAGTACTTGGAGGATTTTGTCAAAAGCCTAGCTGCAGCGTTTTGCACAACCTGCAGACGATCCAGAGAACCTTTGCTTAGACACATAAACAGCGAATTACAATAATCCAAGCGTGACGAAATAAAAGCATGTATAGCAATCTCAAGTTCAGAGCGAGATAAAATCGGGCTTAGCTTAGCCACATTTATTAAATGATAAAAACAAGACCGAACCAGAGATTTCACATGCCCGTCCAAGGATGGCAGGGGTCAGTGGTACTGAGTCTACACTACACACTATGGAATGTAGCTCTAGTTTTTACTCTTTATTGTGTCTCAACACAAATGTAATCTTTCATATATCTAATATGTCCTTGTCCATGCGTTTTTGGGTCCTGGTAATTAGGTTTATTGTCTTTGTGTCTTTGTGTCCATATTTTATGGGTTAATATGATTCTTATGTTTTAACCTGTGTGTTTGTAGGCTATGTCCAAAGTCTGATCAGACGTGTGGTGAACAACGTGAACATTGTGGTGAATAACCTGATCCTTAAGTATGTGGAAGATGATATTGTGCTGTCAGTCAACATCACCTCAGCAGAGTGCTACACAGTGGATGATTTATGGGAAAGAGCCTTCATGGACATTACTGGTGAGCAATAGCCTCTTAAATTCCTTGGTAATTAGATTAACTAGTAAACATACTGAGATAGTAGCCCCTATAGTAAACATTTTAATAATTAGTTTTAAAAAAGGACAAACAAATGTAAAGATGTCTCATTTTTAAAGCCAATACTTGAGAGAAGGATATAGTATGCAGATTGAGATATAGTATGCACATGTATGTACAATATATGTAAATGTAGCTTGTTTCCTTCAGGCCTTGTGCTCATATGCATTTACTGTATATGTTGTCTATTATATTATTATTATTATTGCAAATAGCACTGCCTTAAAAGACCGACAACAATGTTCAAATTTCTGGCACAGCAGCAGAGGGAGAGCTTTTCCCTTAAAGTACATCATCATTTGTTGTTTGGGTTTAGCACAGGTGATGTTAACAGGAATAAGCCCTATGTAAAGAGTGCTAGAATTGTGTCTAGAAAAATAATGGCTGCTAATGTGAATCATCCAACATCAACTCAAGTGTCAATGAAGTTTCTGGAAGTTGCTGGGAAGAGGAAGAGGAAGTGTTCTTCACATACTTCTTGAAAGCAACTAGTGAGTACTGTAATGGTTACTGGCACTGTTTAGACAGTGAAATAATTCTGGGAATAGATCCTGTTATCATTCTGCCAAGGGTAAGTGAATCAGTGTCAAGTGAGAACCTGATGATGTGTGGCCAACCAAGACACACACACACACACAAACAAACTTTCTGAGCTAGCTCTCTATTTTAACTAAATCACTGATAATGAGAATTTGCTGTCAGGAGCTGCTCTCTGTTAGTGTGTGCATAATTTAACTTGTTTGTTTTTAATGATACCTAATTTTGTTTTAATCCTTTTTTCTTCTCTTGCTTTTTTCTTTGTGCAGCTCCAGAGTTGGTCCTAAGGAAACTGATCAACTTTGCTGACTGCACCGTGTGTTTGGACAAACGGAATGCTAGCGGCAAAATTGAGTTTTACCAGGACCCGCTCTTGTACAAATGCTCCTTCAGAACACGCCTCCATTTTACATATGACAACATCAACTCTAAGATCCCATCTGTCATAAAGGTGAGCCAGCCTGTGATTTTAGGAATAACTCTATAACTGCCATCATCTTAGCAAAGCTCAAGGAAATGTTAGGGGTTAATATAATTTCAATATGCTGTTGTCTGAAGATTCCATATGATGGAAAAACTTACATTTCTATTAACAGTTTACAGATGTCAGAGATTAATGTGGCTGACTTTTGTTTGGGCAGCTGTTCTCACATCAATAGCAGGATAATGACTAATATCAGTGAATTGTTGTCAACCAGTGACTTTAAATATATGTGGAAGACAGCTGCTTGTTTTGGGAAGATTTTACTTCCTTCGTGAAAATCTAAGGTACCACTAGAAATGATCTGAGACACGACTGAAGTAAAATCGGTGTTAGAATTTTAAGTCAAGTGCTGTTAGTACATACTTTTTGGGGGTACTAATCCATTTTGTATAACTGCGAACACTTAGTTGGACAAAAGCTCTTCTACACTAAGATTTGTTTAGAACAAATATTTTAAAAGTACTGGAATTCTAAGAGAAGATGATAGATGCGTTCTGTATTTTTCATATAAATCTGTGCATTAATTGGATCAAATATCAAAATCTAATTTATAGCTAACTATTTTTCAGATCCATACCATGGTGGAGAGCCTGAAGTTGTCCATTACCGATCAGCAGCTACCCATGTTTATACGAATCTTGGAGCTAATCATTGCTCTTTACTATGGGGAAATCGGAGGACACAAAGAGGATGAGGGTGAAGAAGGCACTGGGCATGCAAGGGATTCTGGAGCAAGTTCACCTGGTGAGTGAGATTTCTTATGGAAAGCAACAGTAATTCTCTAACACTTTGATTGGTTTGTTAATGTTTTATGTTTAAAACAAGTTTTAAGACAGTCCACAAAAGTCCACAAAAATTCAGTATCATAATAGTAATTAATTATAATTCCGTATCATAATTGAATTTCAATTTTAGACTTAATCACTAACAACAGCTAAAGCATACGTATGTTTTGCTCTATGAACATTTCAGTGGCTAAGTATGCTTCTTATCACCATAGCATGTTTGAATCAAGTGACATACAAAGCAAAATAAATCAAATTTTGCATGGTCTTACTTCATGGTCATCCCATGACTCTGCATGTTGCCTTATTCCGATCAGGGGCTCTGTCTTTTTTATATGTTGCTGTTATTCCTAAATGGGACATTTAACATCGCTTTGACCATGGTGTGCACTCCTCCTGCTTTTTCCACAAACAAAATCTGGAGCGTATAACTCGATACAGACCATTGTCATCAAGCCTGATCATCTCCATGTGGTTGGAAGCAGGAGAAAGCAGGATAAGGAGAAGAAACTAGGTTGAATCAAACACAGGTCCACCTCTATCTTTCTAATTGGAGCACATGGTAAATCACACTGCTTATGTCCAGCTGTGAAGCAAAACGCATAGGTGCAGTTGTTTAAAGGCAGACACTGAGTTGTACAAAATTGAACACTCACAAAACTGCACTCATTGACATATATTTATACAGTATACTTTGAATAACTGTGGTTATTTTAAAAAAAAAAAGACATCCCTTTTCCCCTGAACACCCATCTCTTAAAATGCTCATGTATGAAGTGTCATGTCCTTCTGGGCTAAATCAGCCTCTCTAGCACCAGGAGCAAATTATGGTGGAATAGAAGTAGTGGGCAGAGGGGAGCGTAGACAGCCCCACACGCGGCCCTTTCCTCGCTCGCTCTAACTCCCTGCCTCTTGGCGTGGAACTTTCGTTGCCAGTTGGCGCAGCTTCCAGTTCAGTGTCCAATGCCAGATGTAAGAGTCGGTGTCATGCTACTGCTATGCGGAGCCTCTGAGAATGAATTAGTATCCCATCACAAAAATATACAAGAGGGGACCAGCTCTTGGAACCTGAGCACCCCCAGATCTTGTTATGCTGGAAGTAATCGTCAGAGTGAAGAAGCTGGAGGGGGCAGGGGGGCAATTGTGTGTATATGCACTGTAATAAGTAGGTGTGTATGTGTTGAGAGGGCTCCAAACATATTCATAAACATGATTTTAAATGTGTGCATTTCAGATTTATGAAATAAAGCTGATTTTTTTTCCCTCCTGGAAAAAAAATAAGAACAATAAAGCTAAAATGATTTATTCTTTTTAATGACAAAATATAATTTTCCAAACCAGGACAGACAGCCATACATTCAGTCGGAGCACTACACTTGTAGAGACTGAATTGGCTTTCATGCATATTTATTGTTCGTGGGTTATAGTTTGTAGGAAACAGTCATTGTTACATGATTGCTGGAATATGATACCAACATTGTGCATAGTACTTCATAACATTCATTGATTTCCCATAGGCTACTTGAGTCTTGCTGCATATTCTGGTTCCACTGGCCTGTATGTGCGTTTCATTTATTTACTCTTGCTTTGAGTTGGCTTTTGTAACTGATACTGTTGCACTGATTGAATTTTCCTAGTGTTTCTTTGTTTGTTTGTTTGTTTGTTTTTTTTATATAAAATTAGGTTTATTTGTGTGAGGGTGTATATATGTGGTCAAAAGATTGAGTTGAGAGTAAGGAATAAATTCTGTATCTACTGTGTAATGTATTAATAAGCCATGACTTAAGTGGTCTGTTTTTAAAAAAAAATTCAAAGGGAATATTAATTTTTCCCACATGTGAAGGTGTTTTTCTTTTTGCCAATTATTGAAGTGGAAAAAGCCTTGTAATGTGTTTATGTGCCCATGATTCACTGTGGCCGCATGTTGTTTGTTTGAATCGTTTCCTTTTAGGTAAGAGCCAATGTCTCATTAATGAATAGGCTTGTTAGGTGAAGATTGTGCGATATTTGTGTGTCACTAACCAAAACAACCCTTCGGTTAGGATCACATGGCTAGTTTTCTTACTGTCTGAAATTCAGTGAAGTCTGAGAAAAACACTAAAGAATTAAGTGGTTGGAAACATAGATGACTAACATGCTTGGATGGACCAGCTGGTCACAGCAGTGAAAGTTGTATGGTTTCAAGAAGTATGTGAAGAATTATGCACTGAGGACTGTGGCTGCTGAAGTGTGGCAGGGTGTGTGCATCTCTGTGTAACATACATGAGCCCTTATACTTGTTACTTTTCTCCAATATCATATGTGCATGTGGATGGGACTTGGTGTTTAGTGTTTGCTTTGTAGGAGGGCTTAGCCTCCATGTCCCTTGAAGTGTGCTGAATGGAAAGGACCTTCACACAGGAATCAACCAGAAACCACAGGCTGTGTCAGTGTTACTAACCTCAAGTAGCTCCCTAGTGATAATACATTGGTATGACAGGACATTGTTTCGTTTTTTGTAGTGTTACTGTGAACATGGGATGACCATTGAATTGAGTGGTTTAGTGGTTTCTGCTATTAGAGTTAAAATTGCTTTTACGGTAGTATGATGTTAATGTCATGCTGGTAGCAAAAATGGTGTAAGTAAGTTCAGTCATGAAAAAAAAACGTCGTTATGAATGCATTGCACTATGGTATGTGTTTTTTGCATCAGTGGTTATCTGTTAAGCTTAGATTGAGTCTTAACATGTATGCATGTCTACACAAACACCTGCACTATCAGTAGATAGGAGTAGCCTTCACTGAACGGTCAGGTAACAGTCCACCTCTCCCTCTATAAACATGGAGGGACATCTACTGGCCTGTGAGAGCACTGCCTCTTTTTACTACTTCCCACTCACTTTCTGTGTCACTGTCTCTTACACCGAATCCTTTCCTAGCTTAGGCCTACCCTGCTGCTTGAAGACTCTGGACTAAGAGAAACCATACATGACGCTGACTGTCATGCAGTTCTTCTGAGCTCTACTTAAGGATATAAGGACAGATGTTCATAGAGTGCTGCAATACATACATTGTTAGTTGGCAGACACTGATTGTACTCCCAGAGCAGGGATACTTCACACCTGTGTGGTCATAGTGCTCAACGCCAAGGCAGCATACATTCTGGCCAGACTACATCATCGTTTGGGAATTTTTCACTCACTTCTAAGGCTTAATACTTCAAAGTGTCCTTAAGCTGCTCTGTTTTGATCACTTGATTGGTGATTGTGCTTTTATTTTGATTGCCTTGTAATTCAAATGTAGACTTCGTCAGGCTGTGATGTGAAGTGAAAGAGCATAACTTGTTAAACTGACACCTCAAAGGCTTCCTTGAGTAAAAAAAAAAAAAAAAAGGAATGAGCGATGGAATCAGACAGGGAGATTGGGATGGAAAGACAGATAAAAAAAGCCATAACATGGGATTTCCAGCTGCCAATTCACAAAGTGAAAGATTTAATTAAAATATGTCATAATTTTCACCGCCTTACCCTCTGGGATTCCTAAGTTGTGACCTCACGGACAATATTGTTTTCTCGTAGAGGACGTGAGGCCACAAGGAATGGAATTACACATTCTTATGTATTGACATCAGCTTCCTCTATCCCAATGTGTATGGAAACATACATGATGGGACCAGTTCAGGGGTCAGGATCAGGAATGGATGGGTGCATGGTGGTTTTTTGACTGCTCAAATGGTAATTGGAGAAAAAGTGAAGACTTTTGGTTGTTTTTGTAAACCTACCCCGACAACTTGCCACTCTGTGGATTTTCTACAAAGTAGCCAGTGCTTTAGTCAGCTCCACCCCATCTTCCCAAACTTATAGTTAACACTATTGCTAAGTTTTACCTACGCTCCTAGCCAAGCAGTGTTTATGCTAGTGGCTCATAGTTACCTGGACTCCTGCATGGCCTCCATTTTAGTAGTTGGCTTCTTACCAAACATGTGATTTGACCACACGCATAACTGAAATTGGCCTGTGCTGTTGGGTCCAGCACAGACTGCCTTGACCACTGGGTCCAGTCAAAGCCCTCCTCTGTCAGGATGCTGGCTGACAGCCTTTGCCCTCTGGCCTCTGCTGGAATGAACTTCCTCTTGCTCTGTGGAATTCATGCAGCAATGAGTTCATGTAACCCACAAATACTTACACACCTGCCTGCTGGAGCGTTGGCAGAAACTACTGTGAAACTTCCTTGTTCTCTGCTGTTTTTGTGTGTTCTGTTGACAGCTGAAACAACTTGCTAGAATTAAAATGCCCCGAAGGAAAGGGTAAATTAATTTAGTGTGCCGCCCTGCATACAGACACTTCCATTATCTGCAAGTTTCCCCTCTCTTTAACCAGGTTGTATTCAGAAACTGCCACTTTAAATGCATTTACCTGTTGGGGTAAAAGTGTGCTAAAAAGGAATTATGTCACTGTTTTGTTTTGTTTGTTTTTTGTGTGTGTGTGTGTGTGTGTGTAGGGGGGGGGGTGTGTGTGTAGGGGGGGTTGCTGATATATAGATTTTTCTCTTTTACTGCAGCTAATTCAGCTGCAGTAAAATCCTAAGTTTATGTTTAAATGATATCTAATTAAGACTTTTATCTCCTTCAGGAATGGATGTAGATACGGAAAGGCGACCTAGCCAAGACCTCTACATACAGTCTGGTAATCCTGATGAAGCAAACCAAGGTTGGGTGTCCTGGGCTTGGTCCTTCGTTCCAGCCATTGTAAGCACAGAGGAAGAAGGAGAGGATGGTCTCTACCAGCAGCGAGAGACAGGAAGCATCCCCAACAGCTCCCAACTCCACACACCCAAAGACCCCATTGTTTCCATAGGCTTCTACTGCACCAAAGCTTCTGTTACCTTCAAGGTAAATAAGATGTTTGAAAAAATAAAATAAAATAAACACATCACCATCTTAACTTAAATACAAAATTATGTTTCGATATAAAATAAATGTCCATTTCCACAGCAGTGGATTGAGCATTCATTGGACTTGTGTTAAGCCTGTGACGCTGCTGCTGTTTGTAATATAGCAAGAGTTCATTTATCATTTAGAACAAAGGATTTAACTAAATACTAGCAAATTCTGGAAGTAACCGTCACACTGTAAGAAAAAAAAAAAAGCTTAAGATGAAAGGAGAATGGCCTCTACAACAGTATAATGATCCTAACCAAGCCTCAATAGGCTCAAGCTGAATGTTTTGGAATGGCCTTCAGTCCTCCCAACAAAATATCAATCAAAATAATACAGAACTGGAAGCATTTGAAACAAGAATAAGAGAAAATCCCATAAACAAGAAATGAAAGACTCCTCACAACTACAAAAAGTATTTACAAGCTAGGATATTTTCCTAGAGGAGGTTTTACTAAGTACTGACCATGAAGGGTCATGGACTATATGTAACCCATTGGCTTCTGTAGTCTCAATTTTAAAGCCTCAGTTTAAGCTGTTTTGGCTCTTTTGGAGCCAAAGTAACCATATTTCGATGTTGGATTCATAAATTGTATGGGTGCAATGCACAGACTGACTAGTTAGCGCTGAGTATAGTCAAGTAAAATACTAGAATTTCACTTGGCAGAAATGAAACACAAACTCCTTTATGATCCGTGCCACACAGGAACCTATATAGTTTTCCAGATAAATGCTCCAAACTGCACCAACATTGCGAGCAGGGTCGAGAGGTTTATTTTAGTCACTCGAAATATTGAAGGTGAGGCCTATCAGACAGCTGCCTGTGGCTACAGCTGCCTGTGGCACACCTGTCAATAAAGCAACCACAATCCTTACTTTCAGCCTTATCAGTATCTGCATCTCTGT